>NW_027617346.1:0-125138 GCF_964187855.1 Myxine glutinosa
TTTTCGCACTTGTGTTAGTGTTGAAAAACCACTTTTTGCACTTGTGTTGGTGCAGGAAACCACTTTTGCACTTGTATTAGTGTGGAAAAAACACTTTTTGCACTTGTGATAGTGTTGAAAAACCACTTTCCGCACATGTGTTAGTGTTGAAAAACCACTTTTCGCACTTGTGTTGGTGGAGGAAACCACTTTTGCACTTGTATTAGTGTGGAAAAACCACTTTTCTCACTTGTGTTAGTGTTGAAAAACCACTTTTCGCACTTGTGTTAGTGTTTAAAAACCACTTTTCACACTTGTGTTAGTGTTGAAAAACCACTTTTCGCACTTGTGTTGGTGCAGGAAACCACTTTTGCACTTATATTAGTGTGGAAAAAACACTTTTTGCACTTGTGATAGTGTTGAAAAACCACTTTTCGCACATGTGTTAGTGTTGAAAAACCACTTTTCGCACTTGTGTTGGTGCAGGAAACCACTTTTGCACTTGTATTAGTGTGGAAAAACCACTTTTCGGACTTGTGTTAGTGTTGAAAAACCACTTTTTGCACTTGTGTTGGTGCAGGAAACCACTTTTGCACTTGTATTAGTGTGGAAAAAACACTTTTCGCACTTGTGTTAGTGTTGAAATACCACTTTTTGCACTTGTGTTAGTGTTGAAAAACCACTTTTCGCACTTGTGTTGGTGCAGGAAACCACTTTTGCACTTGTATTAGTGTGGAAAAAACACTTTTTGCACTTGTGATAGTGTTGAAAAACCACTTTTCGCACATGTGTTAGTGTTGAAAAACCACTTTTCGCACTTGTGTTGGTGGAGGAAACCACTTTTGCACTTGTATTAGTGTGGAAAAACCAGTTTTCTCACTTGTGTTAGTGTTGAAAAACCACTTTTCGCACTTGTGTTAGTGTTGAAATACCACTTTTCGCACGTGTGTTGGTGCAGGAAACCCCTTTTGCACTTGTATTAGTGTGGAAAAAACACTTTTTGCACTTGTGATAGTGTTAAAAACCACTTTTTGCACTTGTGTTAGTGTTGAAAAACCACTTTTCGCACTTGTGTTGGTGCAGGAAACCACTTTTGCACTTGTATTAGTGTGGAAAAACCACTTTTCGCACTTGTGTTAGTGTTGAAAAACCACTTTTCGCACTTGTGTTAGTGTTGAAATACCACTTTTCGCACTTGTGTTAGTGTTGAAAAACCACTTTTCGCACTTGTGTTGGTGCAGGAAACCACTTTTGCACTTATATTAGTGTGGAAAAACACTTTTCGCACTTGTGTTAGTGTTGAAAAACCACTTTTCGCACTTGTCTTAGTGTTGAAAGACTACTTTTCGCACTTGTGTTGGTGCAGGAAACCACTTTTGCAGTTGTATTAGTGTGGAAAACACTTTTTGCACTTGTGATAGTGTTGAAAAACCACTTTTCGCACTTGTGTTAGTGTTGAAAAACCACTTTTCGCACTTGTGTTGGTGGAGGAAACCACTTTTGCACTTGTATTAGTGTGGAAAAACCACTTTACGCACTTGTGTTAGTGTTGAAAAACCACTTTTCGCACTTGTGTTAGTGTTGAAAAACCACTTTTCGCACTTGTGTTGGTGCAGGAAACCACTTTTGCACTTGTATTAGTGTGGAAAAAACACTTTTTGCACTTGTGATAGTGTTGAAAAACCACTTTTCGCACTTGTGTTAGTGTTGAAAAACCACTTTTCGCACTTGTGTTGGTGCAGGAAACCACTTTTGCACTTGTATTAGTGTGGAAAAACCACTTTTCGCACTTGTGTTAGTGTTGAAAAACCACTTTTCGCACTTGTGTTAGTGTTGAAAAACCACTTTTCGCACTTGTGTTGGTGAAGGAAACCACTTTTGCACTTGTATTAGTGTGGAAAAACCACTTTTCGCACTTGTGTTAGTATTGAAAAACCACTTTTCGCACTTGTGTTAGTGTTGAAAAACCACTTTTCGCACTTGTGTTAGTGTTGAAAAACCACGTTTCGCACTTGTGTTAGTGTTGAAAAACCACTTTTCGCACTTGTGTTCGTGCAGGAAACCACTTTTGCACTTGTATTAGTGTTGAAAAAACACTTTTCGCACTTGTGTTAGTGTTGAAAAACCACTTTTTGCACTTGTGTTAGTGTTGAAAAACCACTTTTCGCACTTGTTTTGGTGCAGGAAACCACTTTTGCACTTGTATTAGTGTGGAAAAACCACTTTTCGCACTTGTGTTAGTGTTGAAAAACCACTTTTCGCACTTGTGTTGGTGCAGGAAACCACTTTTGCACTTATATTAGTGTGGAAAAAACACTTTTTGCACTTGTGATAGTGTTGAAAAACCACTTTTCGCACATGTGTTAGTGTTGAAAAACCACTTTTCGCACTTGTGTTGGTGCAGGAAACCACTTTTGCACTTGTATTAGTGTGGAAAAAACACTTTTCGCACTTGTGTTAGTGTTGAAAAACCACTTTTCGCACTTGTGTTAGTGTTGAAATACCACTTTTTGCACTTGTGTTAGTGTTGAAAAACCACTTTTCGCACTTGTTTTGGTGCAGGAAACCACTTTTGCACTTGTATTAGTGTGGAAAAACCACTTTTCGCACTTGTGTTAGTGTTGAAAAACCACTTTTTGCACTTGTGTTGGTGCAGGAAACCACTTTTGCACTTGTATTAGTGTGGAAAAAACACTTTTTGCACTTGTGATAGTGTTGAAAAACCACTTTTCGCACATGTGTTAGTGTTGAAAAACCACTTTTCGCACTTGTGTTGGTGGAGGAAACCACTTTTGCACTTGTATTAGTGTGGAAAAACCACTTTTCTCACTTGTGTTAGTGTTGAAAAACCACTTTTCGCACTTGTGTTAGTGTTGAAAAACCACTTTTCACACTTGTGTTAGTGTTGAAAAACCACTTTTCGCACTTGTGTTGGTGCAGGAAACCACTTTTGCACTTATATTAGTGTGGAAAAAACACTTTTTGCACTTGTGATAGTGTTGAAAAACCACTTTTCGCACATGTGTTAGTGTTGAAAAACCACTTTTCGCACTTGTGTTGGTGCAGGAAACCACTTTTGCACTTGTATTAGTGTGGGAAAAACACTTTTCGCACTTGTGTTAGTGTTGAAAAACCACTTTTCGCACTTGTGTTAGTGTTGAAATACCACTTTTTGCACTTGTGTTAGTGTTGAAAAACTACTTTTCGCACTTGTTTTGGTGCAGGAAACCACTTTTGCACTTGTATTAGTGTGGAAAAACCACTTTTCGCACTTGTGTTAGTGTTGAAAAACCACTTTTTGCACTTGTGTTGGTGCAGGAAACCACTTTTGCACTTGTATTAGTGTGGAAAAAACACTTTTTGCACTTGTGATAGTGTTGAAAAACCACTTTCCGCACATGTGTTAGTGTTGAAAAACCACTTTTCGCACTTGTGTTGGTGGAGGAAACCACTTTTGCACTTGTATTAGTGTGGAAAAACCACTTTTCTCACTTGTGTTAGTGTTGAAAAACCACTTTTCGCACTTGTGTTAGTGTTGAAAAACCACTTTTCACACTTGTGTTAGTGTTGAAAAACCACTTTTCGCACTTGTGTTGGTGCAGGAAACCACTTTTGCACTTATATTAGTGTGGAAAAAACACTTTTTGCACTTGTGATAGTGTTGAAAAACCACTTTTCGCACATGTGTTAGTGTTGAAAAACCACTTTTCGCACTTGTGTTGGTGCAGGAAACCACTTTTGCACTTGTATTAGTGTGGAAAAACCACTTTTCGGACTTGTGTTAGTGTTGAAAAACCACTTTTTGCACTTGTGTTGGTGCAGGAAACCACTTTTGCACTTGTATTAGTGTGGAAAAAACACTTTTCGCACTTGTGTTAGTGTTGAAATACCACTTTTTGCACTTGTGTTAGTGTTGAAAAACCACTTGTCGCACTTGTTTTGGTGCAGGAAACCACTTTTGCACTTGTATTCGTGTGGAAAAACCACTTTTCGCACTTGTGTTAGTGTTGAAAAACCACTTTTCGCACTTGTGTTGGTGCAGGAAACCACTTTTGCACTTGTATTAGTGTGGAAAAAACACTTTTTGCACTTGTGATAGTGTTGAAAAACCACTTTTCACACATGTGTTAGTGTTGAAAAACCACTTTTCGCACTTGTGTTGGTGGAGGAAACCACTTTTGCACTTGTATTAGTGTGGAAAAACCAGTTTTCTCACTTGTGTTAGTGTTGAAAAACCACTTTTCGCACTTGTGTTAGTGTTGAAATACCACTTTTTGCACGTGTGTTGGTGCAGGAAACCCCTTTTGCACTTGTATTAGTGTGGAAAAAACACTTTTTGCACTTGTGATAGTGTTAAAAACCACTTTTTGCACTTGTGTTAGTGTTGAAAAACCACTTTTCGCACTTGTGTTGGTGCAGGAAACCACTTTTGCACTTGTATTAGTGTGGAAAAACCACTTTTCGCACTTGTGTTAGTGTTGAAAAACCACTTTTCGCACTTGTGTTAGTGTTGAAATACCACTTTTCGCACTTGTGTTAGTGTTGAAAAACCACTTTTCGCACTTGTGTTGGTGCAGGAAACCACTTTTGCACTTATATTAGTGTGGAAAAACACTTTTCGCACTTGTGTTAGTGTTGAAAAACCACTTTTCACACTTGTCTTAGTGTTGAAAGACTACTTTTCGCACTTGTGTTGGTGCAGGAAACCACTTTTGCAGTTGTATTAGTGTGGAAAACACTTTTTGCACTTGTGATAGTGTTGAAAAACCACTTTTCGCACTTGTGTTAGTGTTGAAAAACCACTTTTCGCACTTGTGTTGGTGGAGGAAACCACTTTTGCACTTGTATTAGTGTGGAAAAACCACTTTACGCACTTGTGTTAGTGTTGAAAAACCACTTTTCGCACTTGTGTTGGTGCAGGAAACCACTTTTGCACTTGTATTAGTGTGGAAAAACCACTTTTCGCACTTGTGTTAGTGTTGAAAAACCACTTTTCGCAGTTGTGTTAGTGTTGAAAAACCACTTTTCGCACTTGTGTTGGTGCAGGAAACCACTTTTGCACTTGTATTAGTGTGGAAAAAACAATTTTTGCACCTGTGATAGTGTTGAAAAACCACTTTTCGCACTTGTGTTAGTGTTGAAAAACCACTTTTCGCACTTGTGTTGGTGAAGGAAACCACTTTTGCACTTGTATTAGTGTGGAAAAACCACTTTTCGCACTTGTGTTAGTATTGAAAAACCACTTTTCGCACTTGTGTTAGTGTTGAAAAACCACTTTTCGCACTTGTGTTAGTGTTGAAAAACCACGTTTCGCACTTGTGTTAGTGTTGAAAAACCACTTTTCGCACTTGTGTTGGTGCAGGAAACCACTTTTGCACTTGTATTAGTGTGGAAAAAACACTTTTCGCACTTGTGTTAGTGTTGAAAAACCACTTTTCGCACTTGTGTTAGTGTTGAAAAACCACTTTTCGCACTTGTGTTGGTGCAGGAAACCACTTTTACACTTGTATTAGTGTGGAAAAAACACTTTTCGCACTTGTGTTAGTGTTGAAAAACCACTTTTCGCACTTGTGTTAGTGTTGAAATACCACTTTTTGCACTTGTGTTAGTGTTGAAAAACCACTTTTCGCACTTGTTTTGGTGCAGGAAACCACTTTTGCACTTGTATTAGTGTGGAAAAACCACTTTTCGCACTTGTGTTAGTGTTGAAAAACCACTTTTCGCACTTGTGTTAGTGTTGAAAAACCACTTTTCGCACTTGTGTTGGTGAAGGAAACCACTTTTGCACTTGTATTAGTGTGGAAAAACCACTTTTCGCACTTGTGTTAGTATTGAAAAACCACTTTTCGCACTTGTGTTAGTGTTGAAAAACCACTTTTCGCACTTGTGTTAGTGTTGAAAAACCACGTTTCGCACTTGTGTTAGTGTTGAAAAACCACTTTTCGCACTTGTGTTCGTGCAGGAAACCACTTTTGCACTTGTATTAGTGTGGAAAAAACACTTTTCGCACTTGTGTTAGTGTTGAAAAACCACTTTTCGCACTTGTGTTAGTGTTGAAAAACCACTTTTCGCACTTGTGTTGGTGCAGGAAACCACTTTTGCACTTGTATTAGTGTGGAAAAAACACTTTTCGCACTTGTGTTAGTGTTGAAAAACCACTTTTTGCACTTGTGTTAGTGTTGAAATACCACTTTTTGCACTTGTGTTAGTGTTGAAAAACCACTTTTCGCACTTGTTTTGGTGCAGGAAACCACTTTTGCACTTGTATTAGTGTGGAAAAACCACTTTTCGCACTTGTGTTAGTGTTGAAAAACCACTTTTCGCACTTGTGTTGGTGCAGGAAACCACTTTTGCACTTATATTAGTGTGGAAAAAACACTTTTTGCACTTGTGATAGTGTTGAAAAACCACTTTTCGCACATGTGTTAGTGTTGAAAAACCACTTTTCGCACTTGTGTTGGTGCAGGAAACCACTTTTGCACTTGTATTAGTGTGGAAAAAACACTTTTCGCACTTGTGTTAGTGTTGAAAAACCACTTTTCGCACTTGTGTTAGTGTTGAAATACCACTTTTTGCACTTGTGTTAGTGTTGAAAAACCACTTTTCGCACTTGTTTTGGTGCAGGAAACCACTTTTGCACTTGTATTAGTGTGGAAAAACCACTTTTCGCACTTGTGTTAGTGTTGAAAAACCACTTTTTGCACTTGTGTTGGTGCAGGAAACCACTTTTGCACTTGTATTAGTGTGGAAAAAACACTTTTTGCACTTGTGATAGTGTTGAAAAACCACTTTTCGCACATGTGTTAGTGTTGAAAAACCACTTTTCGCACTTGTGTTGGTGGAGGAAACCACTTTTGCACTTGTATTAGTGTGGAAAAACCACTTTTCTCACTTGTGTTAGTGTTGAAAAACCACTTTTCGCACTTGTGTTAGTGTTGAAAAACCACTTTTCACACTTGTGTTAGTGTTGAAAAACCACTTTTCGCACTTGTGTTGGTGCAGGAAACCACTTTTGCACTTATATTAGTGTGGAAAAAACACTTTTTGCACTTGTGATAGTGTTGAAAAACCACTTTTCGCACATGTGTTAGTGTTGAAAAACCACTTTTCGCACTTGTGTTGGTGCAGGAAACCACTTTTGCACTTGTATTAGTGTGGGAAAAACACTTTTCGCACTTGTGTTAGTGTTGAAAAACCACTTTTCGCACTTGTGTTAGTGTTGAAATACCACTTTTTGCACTTGTGTTAGTGTTGAAAAACTACTTTTCGCACTTGTTTTGGTGCAGGAAACCACTTTTGCACTTGTATTAGTGTGGAAAAACCACTTTTCGCACTTGTGTTAGTGTTGAAAAACCACTTTTTGCACTTGTGTTGGTGCAGGAAACCACTTTTGCACTTGTATTAGTGTGGAAAAAACACTTTTTGCACTTGTGATAGTGTTGAAAAACCACTTTCCGCACATGTGTTAGTGTTGAAAAACCACTTTTTGCACTTGTGTTGGTGGAGGAAACCACTTTTGCACTTGTATTAGTGTGGAAAAACCACTTTTCTCACTTGTGTTAGTGTTGAAAAACCACTTTTCGCACTTGTGTTAGTGTTTAAAAACCACTTTTCACACTTGTGTTAGTGTTGAAAAACCACTTTTCGCACTTGTGTTGGTGCAGGAAACCACTTTTGCACTTATATTAGTGTGGAAAAAACACTTTTTGCACTTGTGATAGTGTTGAAAAACCACTTTTCGCACATGTGTTAGTGTTGAAAAACCACTTTTCGCACTTGTGTTGGTGCAGGAAACCACTTTTGCACTTGTATTAGTGTGGAAAAACCACTTTTCGGACTTGTGTTAGTGTTGAAAAACCACTTTTTGCACTTGTGTTGGTGCAGGAAACCACTTTTGCACTTGTATTAGTGTGGAAAAAACACTTTTCGCACTTGTGTTAGTGTTGAAATACCACTTTTTGCACTTGTGTTAGTGTTGAAAAACCACTTTTCGCACTTGTTTTGGTGCAGGAAACCACTTTTGCACTTGTATTCGTGTGGAAAAACCACTTTTCGCACTTGTGTTAGTGTTGAAAAACCACTTTTCGCACTTGTGTTGGTGCAGGAAACCACTTTTGCACTTGTATTAGTGTGGAAAAAACACTTTTTGCACTTGTGATAGTGTTGAAAAACCACTTTTCACACATGTGTTAGTGTTGAAAAACCACTTTTCGCACTTGTGTTGGTGGAGGAAACCACTTTTGCACTTGTATTAGTGTGGAAAAACCAGTTTTCTCACTTGTGTTAGTGTTGAAAAACCACTTTTCGCACTTGTGTTAGTGTTGAAATACCACTTTTTGCACGTGTGTTGGTGCAGGAAACCCCTTTTGCACTTGTATTAGTGTGGAAAAAACACTTTTTGCACTTGTGATAGTGTTAAAAACCACTTTTTGCACTTGTGTTAGTGTTGAAAAACCACTTTTCGCACTTGTGTTGGTGCAGGAAACCACTTTTGCACTTGTATTAGTGTGGAAAAACCACTTTTCGCACTTGTGTTGGTGTTGAAAAACCACTTTTCGCACTTGTGTTAGTGTTGAAATACCACTTTTCGCACTTGTGTTAGTGTTGAAAAACCACTTTTCGCACTTGTGTTGGTGCAGGAAACCACTTTTGCACTTATATTAGTGTGGAAAAACACTTTTCGCACTTGTGTTAGTGTTGAAAAACCACTTTTCACACTTGTCTTAGTGTTGAAAGACTACTTTTCGCACTTGTGTTGGTGCAGGAAACCACTTTTGCAGTTGTATTAGTGTGGAAAACACTTTTTGCACTTGTGATAGTGTTGAAAAACCACTTTTCGCACTTGTGTTAGTGTTGAAAAACCACTTTTCGCACTTGTGTTGGTGGAGGAAACCACTTTTGCACTTGTATTAGTGTGGAAAAACCACTTTACGCACTTGTGTTAGTGTTGAAAAACCACTTTTCGCACTTGTGTTGGTGCAGGAAACCACTTTTGCACTTGTATTAGTGTGGAAAAACCACTTTTCGCACTTGTGTTAGTGTTGAAAAACCACTTTTCGCAGTTGTGTTAGTGTTGAAAAACCACTTTTCGCACTTGTGTTGGTGCAGGAAACCACTTTTGCACTTGTATTAGTGTGGAAAAAACAATTTTTGCACTTGTGATAGTGTTGAAAAACCACTTTTCGCACTTGTGTTAGTGTTGAAAAACCACTTTTCGCACTTGCGTTGGTGGAGGAAACCACTTTTGCACTTGTATTAGTGTGGAAAAACCACTTTTCGCACTTGTGTTAGTGTTGAAAAACCACTTTTCGCACTTGTGTTGGTGCAGGAAACCACTTTTGCACTTGTATTAGTGTGGAAAAACCACTTTTCGCACTTGTGTTAGTGTTGAAAAACCACTTTTCGCACTTGTGTTAGTGTTGAAAAACCACTTTTCGCACTTGTGTTGGTGCAGGAAACCACTTTTGCACTTGTATTAGTGTGGAAAAAACACTTTTTGCACTTGTGATAGTGTTGAAAAACCACTTTTCGCACTTGTGTTAGTGTTGAAAAACCACTTTTCGCACTTGTGTTGGTGCAGGAAACCACTTTTGCACTTGTATTAGTGTGGAAAAACCACTTTTCGCACTTGTGTTAGTGTTGAAAAACCACTTTTCGCACTTGTGTTAGTGTTGAAAAACCACTTTTCGCACTTGTGTTGGTGAAGGAAACCACTTTTGCACTTGTATTAGTGTGGAAAAACCACTTTTCGCACTTGTGTTAGTATTGAAAAACCACTTTTCGCACTTGTGTTAGTGTTGAAAAACCACTTTTCGCACTTGTGTTAGTGTTGAAAAACCACGTTTCGCACTTGTGTTAGTGTTGAAAAACCACTTTTCGCACTTGTGTTGGTGCAGGAAACCACTTTTGCACTTGTATTAGTGTGGAAAAAACACTTTTCGCACTTGTGTTAGTGTTGAAAAACCACTTTTCGCACTTGTGTTAGTGTTGAAAAACCACTTTTCGCACTTGTGTTGGTGCAGGAAACCACTTTTGCACTTGTATTAGTGTGGAAAAAACACTTTTCGCACTTGTGTTAGTGTTGAAAAACCACTTTTCGCACTTGTGTTAGTGTTGAAATACCACTTTTTGCACTTGTGTTAGTGTTGAAAAACCACTTTTCGCACTTGTGTTGGTGGAGGAAACCACTTTTGCACTTGTATTAGTGTGGAAAAACCACTTTTCGCACTTGTGTTAGTGTTGAAAAACCACTTTTCGCACTTGTGTTGGTGCAGGAAACCACTTTTGCACTTGTATTAGTGTGGAAAAACCACTTTTCGCACTTGTGTTAGTGTTGAAAAACCACTTTTCGCAATTGTGTTAGTGTTGAAAAACCACTTTTCGCACTTGTGTTGGTGCAGGAAACCACTTTTGCACTTGTATTAGTGTGGAAAAAACAATTTTTGCACTTGTGATAGTGTTGAAAAACCACTTTTCGCACTTGTGTTAGTGTTGAAAAACCACTTTTCGCACTTGCCTTGGTGGAGGAAACCACTTTTGCACTTGTATTAGTGTGGAAAAACCACTTTTCGCACTTGTGTTAGTGTTGAAAAACCACTTTTTGCACTTGTGTTGGTGCAGGAAACCACTTTTGCACTTGTATTAGTGTGGAAAAACCACTTTTCGCACTTGTGTTAGTGTTGAAAAACCACTTTTCGCACTTGTTTTAGTGTTGAAAAACCACTTTTCGCACTTGTGTTGGTGCAGGAAACCACTTTTGCACTTGTATTAGTGTGGAAAAAACACTTTTTGTACTTGTGATAGTGTTGAAAAACCACTTTTCGCACTTGTGTTAGTGTTGAAAAACCACTTTTCGCACTTGTGTTGGTGCAGGAAACCACTTTTGCACTTGTATTAGTGTGGAAAAACCACTTTTCGCACTTGTGTTAGTGTTGAAAAACCACTTTTCGCACTTGTGTTAGTGTTGAAAAACCACTTTTCGCACTTGTGTTGGTGAAGGAAACCACTTTTGCACTTGTATTAGTGTGGAAAAACCACTTTTCGCACTTGTGTTAGTATTGAAAAACCACTTTTCGCACTTGTGTTAGTGTTGAAAAACCACTTTTCGCACTTGTGTTAGTGTTGAAAAACCACGTTTCGCACTTGTGTTAGTGTTGAAAAACCACTTTTCGCACTTGTGTTGGTGCAGGAAACCACTTTTGCACTTGTATTAGTGTGGAAAAAACACTTTTCGCACTTGTGTTAGTGTTGAAAAACCACTTTTCGCACTTGTGTTAGTGTTGAAAAACCACTTTTCGCACTTGTGTTGGTGCAGGAAACCACTTTTGCACTTGTATTAGTGTGGAAAAAACACTTTTCGCACTTGTGTTAGTGTTGAAAAACCACTTTTCGCACTTGTGTTAGTGTTGAAATACCACTTTTTGCACTTGTGTTAGTGTCGAAAAACCACTTTTCGCACTTGTGTTGGTGCAGGAAACCACTTTTGCACTTGTATTAGTGTGGAAAAACCACTTTTCGCACTTGTGTTAGTGTTGAAAAACCACTTTTCGCACTTGTGTTAGTGTTGAAATACCACTTTTCGCACTTGTGTTAGTGTTGAAAAACCACTTTTCGCACTTGTGTTGGTGCAGGAAACCACTTTTGCACTTATATTAGTGTGGAAAAACACTTTTCGCACTTGTGTTAGTGTTGAAAAACCACTTTTCGCACTTGT
The DNA here is from genome assembly GCF_964187855.1 of Myxine glutinosa. NCBI lineage: Eukaryota > Metazoa > Chordata > Myxini > Myxiniformes > Myxinidae > Myxine > Myxine glutinosa. The sequence goes on from NW_027617346.1 coordinate 11,693, forward strand.
CTTAGTGTTGAAAGACTACTTTTCGCACTTGTGTTGGTGCAGGAAACCACTTTTGCAGTTGTATTAGTGTGGAAAACACTTTTTGCACTTGTGATAGTGTTGAAAAACCACTTTTCGCACTTGTGTTAGTGTTGAAAAACCACTTTTCGCACTTGTGTTGGTGGAGGAAACCACTTTTGCACTTGTATTAGTGTGGAAAAACCACTTTACGCACTTGTGTTAGTGTTGAAAAACCACTTTTCGCACTTGTGTTAGTGTTGAACAACCACTTTTCGCACTTGTGTTGGTGCAGGAAACCACTTTTGCACTTGTATTAGTGTGGAAAAAACACTTTTTGCACTTGTGATAGTGTTGAAAAACCACTTTTCGCACTTGTGTTAGTGTTGAAAAACCACTTTTCGCACTTGTGTTGGTGCAGGAAACCACTTTTGCACTTGTATTAGTGTGGAAAAACCACTTTTCGCACTTGTGTTAGTGTTGAAAAACCACTTTTCGCACTTGTGTTAGTGTTGAAAAACCACTTTTCGCACTTGTGTTGGTGAAGGAAACCACTTTTGCACTTGTATTAGTGTGGAAAAACCACTTTTCGCACTTGTGTTAGTATTGAAAAACCACTTTTCGCACTTGTGTTAGTGTTGAAAAACCACTTTTCGCACTTGTGTTAGTGTTGAAAAACCACGTTTCGCACTTGTGTTAGTGTTGAAAAACCACTTTTCGCACTTGTGTTCGTGCAGGAAACCACTTTTGCACTTGTATTAGTGTGGAAAAAACACTTTTCGCACTTGTGTTAGTGTTGAAAAACCACTTTTCGCACTTGTGTTAGTGTTGAAAAACCACTTTTCGCACTTGTGTTGGTGCAGGAAACCACTTTTGCACTTGTATTAGTGTGGAAAAAACACTTTTCGCACTTGTGTTAGTGTTGAAAAACCACTTTTTGCACTTGTGTTAGTGTTGAAATACCACTTTTTGCACTTGTGTTAGTGTTGAAAAACCACTTTTCGCACTTGTTTTGGTGCAGGAAACCACTTTTGCACTTGTATTAGTGTGGAAAAACCACTTTTCGCACTTGTGTTAGTGTTGAAAAAACACTTTTCGCACTTGTGTTGGTGCAGGAAACCACTTTTGCACTTATATTAGTGTGGAAAAAACACTTTTTGCACTTGTGATAGTGTTGAAAAACCACTTTTCGCACATGTGTTAGTGTTGAAAAACCACTTTTCGCACTTGTGTTGGTGCAGGAAACCACTTTTGCACTTGTATTAGTGTGGAAAAAACACTTTTCGCACTTGTGTTAGTGTTGAAAAACCACTTTTCGCACTTGTGTTAGTGTTGAAATACCACTTTTTGCACTTGTGTTAGTGTTGAAAAACCACTTTTCGCACTTGTTTTGGTGCAGGAAACCACTTTTGCACTTGTATTAGTGTGGAAAAACCACTTTTCGCACTTGTGTTAGTGTTGAAAAACCACTTTTTGCACTTGTGTTGGTGCAGGAAACCACTTTTGCACTTGTATTAGTGTGGAAAAAACACTTTTTGCACTTGTGATAGTGTTGAAAAACCACTTTTCGCACATGTGTTAGTGTTGAAAAACCACTTTTCGCACTTGTGTTGGTGGAGGAAACCACTTTTGCACTTGTATTAGTGTGGAAAACCACTTTTCTCACTTGTGTTAGTGTTGAAAAACCACTTTTCGCACTTGTGTTAGTGTTGAAAAACCACTTTTCACACTTGTGTTAGTGTTGAAAAACCACTTTTCGCACTTGTGTTGGTGCAGGAAACCACTTTTGCACTTATATTAGTGTGGAAAAAACACTTTTTGCACTTGTGATAGTGTTGAAAAACCACTTTTCGCACATGTGTTAGTGTTGAAAAACCACTTTTCGCACTTGTGTTGGTGCAGGAAACCACTTTTGCACTTGTATTAGTGTGGGAAAAACACTTTTCGCACTTGTGTTAGTGTTGAAAAACCACTTTTCGCACTTGTGTTAGTGTTGAAATACCACTTTTTGCACTTGTGTTAGTGTTGAAAAACCACTTTTCGCACTTGTTTTGGTGCAGGAAACCACTTTTGCACTTGTATTAGTGTGGAAAAACCACTTTTCGCACTTGTGTTAGTGTTGAAAAACCACTTTTTGCACTTGTGTTGGTGCAGGAAACCACTTTTGCACTTGTATTAGTGTGGAAAAAACACTTTTTGCACTTGTGATAGTGTTGAAAAACCACTTTCCGCACATGTGTTAGTGTTGAAAAACCACTTTTCGCACTTGTGTTGGTGGAGGAAACCACTTTTGCACTTGTATTAGTGTGGAAAAACCACTTTTCTCACTTGTGTTAGTGTTGAAAAACCACTTTTCGCACTTGTGTTAGTGTTGAAAAACCACTTTTCACACTTGTGTTAGTGTTGAAAAACCACTTTTCGCACTTGTGTTGGTGCAGGAAACCACTTTTGCACTTATATTAGTGTGGAAAAAACACTTTTTGCACTTGTGATAGTGTTGAAAAACCACTTTTCGCACATGTGTTAGTGTTGAAAAACCACTTTTCGCACTTGTGTTGGTGCAGGAAACCACTTTTGCACTTGTATTAGTGTGGAAAAACCACTTTTCGGACTTGTGTTAGTGTTGAAAAACCACTTTTTGCACTTGTGTTGGTGCAGGAAACCACTTTTGCACTTGTATTAGTGTGGAAAAAACACTTTTCGCACTTGTGTTAGTGTTGAAATACCACTTTTTGCACTTGTGTTAGTGTTGAAAAACCACTTTTCGCACTTGTTTTGGTGCAGGAAACCACTTTTGCACTTGTATTAGTGTGGAAAAACCACTTTTCGCACTTGTGTTAGTGTTGAAAAACCACTTTTCGCACTTGTGTTGGTGCAGGAAACCACTTTTGCACTTGTATTAGTGTGGAAAAAACACTTTTTGCACTTGTGATAGTGTTGAAAAACCACTTTTCGCACATGTGTTAGTGTTGAAAAACCACTTTTCGCACTTGTGTTGGTGGAGGAAACCACTTTTGCACTTGTATTAGTGTGGAAAAACCAGTTTTCTCACTTGTGTTAGTGTTGAAAAACCACTTTTCGCACTTGTGTTAGTGTTGAAATACCACTTTTCGCACGTGTGTTGGTGCAGGAAACCCCTTTTGCACTTGTATTAGTGTGGAAAAAACACTTTTTGCACTTGTGATAGTGTTAAAAACCACTTTTTGCACTTGTGTTAGTGTTGAAAAACCACTTTTCGCACTTGTGTTGGTGCAGGAAACCACTTTTGCACTTGTATTAGTGTGGAAAAACCTATTTTCGCACTTGTGTTAGTGTTGAAAAACCACTTTTCGCACTTGTGTTAGTGTTGAAATACCACTTTTCGCACTTGTGTTAGTGTTGAAAAACCACTTTTCGCACTTGTGTTGGTGCAGGAAACCACTTTTGCACTTATATTAGTGTGGAAAAACACTTTTCGCACTTGTGTTAGTGTTGAAAAACCACTTTTCACACTTGTCTTAGTGTTGAAAGACTACTTTTCGCACTTGTGTTGGTGCAGGAAACCACTTTTGCAGTTGTATTAGTGTGGAAAACACTTTTTGCACTTGTGATAGTGTTGAAAAACCACTTTTCGCACTTGTGTTAGTGTTGAAAAACCACTTTTCGCACTTGTGTTGGTGGAGGAAACCACTTTTGCACTTGTATTAGTGTGGAAAAACCACTTTACGCACTTGTGTTAGTGTTGAAAAACCACTTTTCGCACTTGTGTTGGTGCAGGAAACCACTTTTGCACTTGTATTAGTGTGGAAAAACCACTTTTCGCACTTGTGTTAGTGTTGAAAAACCACTTTTCGCAGTTGTGTTAGTGTTGAAAAACCACTTTTCGCACTTGTGTTGGTGCAGGAAACCACTTTTGCACTTGTATTAGTGTGGAAAAAACAATTTTTGCACTTGTGATAGTGTTGAAAAACCACTTTTCGCACTTGTGTTAGTGTTGAAAAACCACTTTTCGCACTTGCGTTGGTGAAGGAAACCACTTTTGCACTTGTATTAGTGTGGAAAAACCACTTTTCGCACTTGTGTTAGTGTTGAAAAACCACTTTTCGCACTTGTGTTGGTGCAGGAAACCACTTTTGCACTTGTATTAGTGTGGAAAAACCACTTTTCGCACTTGTGTTAGTGTTGAAAAACCACTTTTCGCACTTGTGTTAGGGTTGAAAAACCACTTTTCGCACTTGTGTTGGTGCAGGAAACCACTTTTGCACTTGTATTAGTGTGGAAAAAACACTTTTTGCACTTGTGATAGTGTTGAAAAACCACTTTTCGCACTTGTGTTAGTGTTGAAAAACCACTTTTCGCACTTGTGTTGGTGCAGGAAACCACTTTTGCACTTGTATTAGTGTGGAAAAACCACTTTTCGCACTTGTGTTAGTGTTGAAAAACCACTTTTCGCACTTGTGTTAGTGTTGAAAAACCACTTTTCGCACTTGTGTTGGTGAAGGAAACCACTTTTGCACTTGTATTAGTGTGGAAAAACCACTTTTCGCACTTGTGTTAGTATTGAAAAACCACTTTTCGCACTTGTGTTAGTGTTGAAAAACCACTTTTCGCACTTGTGTTAGTGTTGAAAAACCACGTTTCGCACTTGTGTTAGTGTTGAAAAACCACTTTTCGCACTTGTGTTGGTGCAGGAAACCACTTTTGCACTTGTATTAGTGTGGAAAAAACACTTTTCGCACTTGTGTTAGTGTTGAAAAACCACTTTTCGCACTTGTGTTAGTGTTGAAAAACCACTTTTCGCACTTGTGTTGGTGCAGGAAACCACTTTTGCACTTGTATTAGTGTGGAAAAAACACTTTTCGCACTTGTGTTAGTGTTGAAAAACCACTTTTCGCACTTGTGTTAGTGTTGAAATACCACTTTTTGCACTTGTGTTAGTGTTGAAAAACCACTTTTCGCACTTGTGTTGGTGGAGGAAACCACTTTTGCACTTGTATTAGTGTGGAAAAACCACTTTTCGCACTTGTGTTAGTGTTGAAAAACAACTTTTCGCACTTGTGTTGGTGCAGGAAACCACTTTTGCACTTGTATTAGTGTGGAAAAACCACTTTTCGCACTTGTGTTAGTGTTGAAAAACCACTTTTCGCAATTGTGTTAGTGTTGAAAAACCACTTTTCGCACTTGTGTTGGTGCAGGAAACCACTTTTGCACTTGTATTAGTGTGGAAAAAACAATTTTTGCACTTGTGATAGTGTTGAAAAACCACTTTTCGCACTTGTGTTAGTGTTGAAAAACCACTTTTCGCACTTGCGTTGGTGGAGGAAACCACTTTTGCACTTGTATTAGTGTGGAAAAACCACTTTTCGCACTTGTGTTAGTGTTGAAAAACCACTTTTCGCACTTGTGTTGGTGCAGGAAACCACTTTTGCACTTGTATTAGTGTGGAAAAACCACTTTTCGCACTTGTGTTAGTGTTGAAAAACCACTTTTCGCACTTGTTTTAGTGTTGAAAAACCACTTTTCGCACTTGTGTTGGTGCAGGAAACCACTTTTGCACTTGTATTAGTGTGGAAAAAACACTTTTTGCACTTGTGATAGTGTTGAAAAACCACTTTTCGCACTTGTGTTAGTGTTGAAAAACCACTTTTCGCACTTGTGTTGGTGCAGGAAACCACTTTTGCACTTGTATTAGTGTGGAAAAACCACTTTTCGCACTTGTGTTAGTGTTGAAAAACCACTTTTCGCACTTGTGTTAGTGTTGAAAAACCACTTTTCGCACTTGTGTTGGTGAAGGAAACCACTTTTGCACTTGTATTAGTGTGGAAAAACCACTTTTCGCACTTGTGTTAGTATTGAAAAACCACTTTTCGCACTTGTGTTAGTGTTGAAAAACCACTTTTCGCACTTGTGTTAGTGTTGAAAAACCACGTTTCGCACTTGTGTTAGTGTTGAAAAACCACTTTTCGCACTTGTGTTGGTGCAGGAAACCACTTTTGCACTTGTATTAGTGTGGAAAAAACACTTTTCGCACTTGTGTTAGTGTTGAAAAACCACTTTTCGCACTTGTGTTAGTGTTGAAAAACCACTTTTCGCACTTGTGTTGGTGCAGGAAACCACTTTTGCACTTGTATTAGTGTGGAAAAAACACTTTTCGCACTTGTGTTAGTGTTGAAAAACCACTTTTCGCACTTGTGTTAGTGTTGAAATACCACTTTTTGCACTTGTGTTAGTGTTGAAAAACCACTTTTCGCACTTGTTTTGGTGCAGGAAACCACTTTTGCACTTGTATTAGTGTGGAAAAACCACTTTTCGCACTTGTGTTAGTGTTGAAAAACCACTTTTCGCACTTGTGTTAGTGTTGAAAAACCACTTTTCGCACTTGTGTTGGTGAAGGAAACCACTTTTGCACTTGTATTAGTGTGGAAAAACCACTTTTCGCACTTGTGTTAGTATTGAAAAACCACTTTTCGCACTTGTGTTAGTGTTGAAAAACCACTTTTCGCACTTGTGTTAGTGTTGAAAAACCACGTTTCGCACTTGTGTTAGTGTTGAAAAACCACTTTTCGCACTTGTGTTCGTGCAGGAAACCACTTTTGCACTTGTATTAGTGTGGAAAAAACACTTTTCGCACTTGTGATAGTGTTAAAAACCACTTTTTGCACTTGTGTTAGTGTTGAAAAACCACTTTTCGCACTTGTGTTGGTGCAGGAAACCACTTTTGCACTTGTATTAGTGTGGAAAAAACACTTTTTGCACTTGTGATAGTGTTGAAAAACCACTTTTCGCACATGTGTTAGTGTTGAAAAACCACTTTTCGCACTTGTGTTGGTGGAGGAAACCACATTTGCACTTGTATTAGTGTGGAAAAACCAGTTTTCTCACTTGTGTTAGTGTTGAAAAACCACTTTTCGCACTTGTGTTAGTGTTGAAATAACACTTTTCGCACGTGTGTTGGTGCAGGAAACCCCTTTTGCACTTGTATTAGTGTGGAAAAAACACTTTTTGCACTTGTGATAGTGTTAAAAACCACTTTTTGCACTTGTGTTAGTGTTGAAAAACCACTTTTCGCACTTGTGTTGGTGCAGGAAACCACTTTTGCACTTGTATTAGTGTGGAAAAACCTATTTTCGCACTTGTGTTAGTGTTGAAAAACCACTTTTCGCACTTGTGTTAGTGTTGAAAAACCACTTTTCGCACTTGTGTTGGTGCAGGAAACCACTTTTGCACTTGTATTAGTGTGGAAAAAACACTTTTCGCACTTGTGTTAGTGTTGAAAAACCACTTTTCACACTTGTGTTAGTGTTGAAATACCACTTTTTGCACTTGTGTTAGTGTTGAAAAACCACTTTTCGCACTTGTTTTGGTGCAGGAAACCACTTTTGCACTTGTATTAGTGTGGAAAAACCACTTTTCGCACTTGTGTTAGTGTTGAAAAACCACTTTTCGCACTTGTGTTAGTGTTGAAAAACCACTTTTCGCACTTGTGTTGGTGAAGGAAACCACTTTTGCACTTGTATTAGTGTGGAAAAACCACTTTTCGCACTTGTGTTAGTATTGAAAAACCACTTTTCGCACTTGTGTTAGTGTTGAAAAACCACGTTTCGCACTTGTGTTAGTGTTGAAAAACCACTTTTCGCACTTGTGTTGGTGCAGGAAACCACTTTTGCACTTGTATTAGTGTGGAAAAAACACTTTTCGCACTTGTGTTAGTGTTGAAAAACCACTTTTCGCACTTGTGTTAGTGTTGAAAAACCACTTTTCGCACTTGTGTTGGTGCAGGAAACCACTTTTGCACTTGTATTAGTGTGGAAAAAACACTTTTCGCACTTGTGTTAGTGTTGAAAAACCACTTTTCGCACTTGTGTTAGTGTTGAAATACCACTTTTTGCACTTGTGTTAGTGTTGAAAAACCACTTTTCGCACTTGTTTTGGTGCAGGAAACCACTTTTGCACTTGTATTAGTGTGGAAAAACCACTTTTCGCACTTGTGTTAGTGTTGAAAAACCACTTTTCGCACTTGTGTTAGTGTTGAAAAACCACTTTTCGCACTTGTGTTGGTGAAGGAAACCACTTTTGCACTTGTATTAGTGTGGAAAAACCACTTTTCGCACTTGTGTTAGTATTGAAAAACCACTTTTCGCACTTGTGTTAGTGTTGAAAAACCACTTTTCGCACTTGTGTTAGTGTTGAAAAACCACGTTTCGCACTTGTGTTAGTGTTGAAAAACCACTTTTCGCACTTGTGTTCGTGCAGGAAACCACTTTTGCACTTGTATTAGTGTGGAAAAAACACTTTTCGCACTTGTGATAGTGTTAAAAACCACTTTTTGCACTTGTGTTAGTGTTGAAAAACCACTTTTCGCACTTGTGTTGGTGCAGGAAACCACTTTTGCACTTGTATTAGTGTGGAAAAAACACTTTTTGCACTTGTGATAGTGTTGAAAAACCACTTTTCGCACATGTGTTAGTGTTGAAAAACCACTTTTCGCACTTGTGTTGGTGGAGGAAACCACTTTTGCACTTGTATTAGTGTGGAAAAACCAGTTTTCTCACTTGTGTTAGTGTTGAAAAACCACTTTTCGCACTTGTGTTAGTGTTGAAATACCACTTTTCGCACGTGTGTTGGTGCAGGAAACCCCTTTTGCACTTGTATTAGTGTGGAAAAAACACTTTTTGCACTTGTGATAGTGTTAAAAACCACTTTTTGCACTTGTGTTAGTGTTGAAAAACCACTTTTCGCACTTGTGTTGGTGCAGGAAACCACTTTTGCACTTGTATTAGTGTGGAAAAACCTATTTTCGCACTTGTGTTAGTGTTGAAAAACCACTTTTCGCACTTGTGTTAGTGTTGAAATACCACTTTTCGCACTTGTGTTAGTGTTGAAAAACCACTTTTCGCACTTGTGTTGGTGCAGGAAACCACTTTTGCACTTATATTAGTGTGGAAAAACACTTTTCGCACTTGTGTTAGTGTTGAAAAACCACTTTTCACACTTGTCTTAGTGTTGAAAGACTACTTTTCGCACTTGTGTTGGTGCAGGAAACCACTTTTGCAGTTGTATTAGTGTGGAAAACACTTTTTGCACTTGTGATAGTGTTGAAAAACCACTTTTCGCACTTGTGTTAGTGTTGAAAAACCACTTTTCGCACTTGTGTTGGTGGAGGAAACCACTTTTGCACTTGTATTAGTGTGGAAAAACCACTTTACGCACTTGTGTTAGTGTTGAAAAACCACTTTTCGCACTTGTGTTGGTGCAGGAAACCACTTTTGCACTTGTATTAGTGTGGAAAAACCACTTTTCGCACTTGTGTTAGTGTTGAAAAACCACTTTTCGCAGTTGTGTTAGTGTTGAAAAACCACTTTTCGCACTTGTGTTGGTGCAGGAAACCACTTTTGCACTTGTATTAGTGTGGAAAAAACAATTTTTGCACTTGTGATAGTGTTGAAAAACCACTTTTCGCACTTGTGTTAGTGTTGAAAAACCACTTTTCGCACTTGCGTTGGTGAAGGAAACCACTTTTGCACTTGTATTAGTGTGGAAAAACCACTTTTCGCACTTGTGTTAGTGTTGAAAAACCACTTTTCGCACTTGTGTTGGTGCAGGAAACCACTTTTGCACTTGTATTAGTGTGGAAAAACCACTTTTCGCACTTGTGTTAGTGTTGAAAAACCACTTTTCGCACTTGTGTTAGGGTTGAAAAACCACTTTTCGCACTTGTGTTGGTGCAGGAAACCACTTTTGCACTTGTATTAGTGTGGAAAAAACACTTTTTGCACTTGTGATAGTGTTGAAAAACCACTTTTCGCACTTGTGTTAGTGTTGAAAAACCACTTTTCGCACTTGTGTTGGTGCAGGAAACCACTTTTGCACTTGTATTAGTGTGGAAAAACCACTTTTCGCACTTGTGTTAGTGTTGAAAAACCACTTTTCGCACTTGTGTTAGTGTTGAAAAACCACTTTTCGCACTTGTGTTGGTGAAGGAAACCACTTTTGCACTTGTATTAGTGTGGAAAAACCACTTTTCGCACTTGTGTTAGTATTGAAAAACCACTTTTCGCACTTGTGTTAGTGTTGAAAAACCACTTTTCGCACTTGTGTTAGTGTTGAAAAACCACGTTTCGCACTTGTGTTAGTGTTGAAAAACCACTTTTCGCACTTGTGTTGGTGCAGGAAACCACTTTTGCACTTGTATTAGTGTGGAAAAAACACTTTTCGCACTTGTGTTAGTGTTGAAAAACCACTTTTCGCACTTGTGTTAGTGTTGAAAAACCACTTTTCGCACTTGTGTTGGTGCAGGAAACCACTTTTGCACTTGTATTAGTGTGGAAAAAACACTTTTCGCACTTGTGTTAGTGTTGAAAAACCACTTTTCGCACTTGTGTTAGTGTTGAAATACCACTTTTTGCACTTGTGTTAGTGTTGAAAAACCACTTTTCGCACTTGTGTTGGTGGAGGAAACCACTTTTGCACTTGTATTAGTGTGGAAAAACCACTTTTCGCACTTGTGTTAGTGTTGAAAAACAACTTTTCGCACTTGTGTTGGTGCAGGAAACCACTTTTGCACTTGTATTAGTGTGGAAAAACCACTTTTCGCACTTGTGTTAGTGTTGAAAAACCACTTTTCGCAATTGTGTTAGTGTTGAAAAACCACTTTTCGCACTTGTGTTGGTGCAGGAAACCACTTTTGCACTTGTATTAGTGTGGAAAAAACAATTTTTGCACTTGTGATAGTGTTGAAAAACCACTTTTCGCACTTGTGTTAGTGTTGAAAAACCACTTTTCGCACTTGCGTTGGTGGAGGAAACCACTTTTGCACTTGTATTAGTGTGGAAAAACCACTTTTCGCACTTGTGTTAGTGTTGAAAAACCACTTTTCGCACTTGTGTTGGTGCAGGAAACCACTTTTGCACTTGTATTAGTGTGGAAAAACCACTTTTCGCACTTGTGTTAGTGTTGAAAAACCACTTTTCGCACTTGTTTTAGTGTTGAAAAACCACTTTTCGCACTTGTGTTGGTGCAGGAAACCACTTTTGCACTTGTATTAGTGTGGAAAAAACACTTTTTGCACTTGTGATAGTGTTGAAAAACCACTTTTCGCACTTGTGTTAGTGTTGAAAAACCACTTTTCGCACTTGTGTTGGTGCAGGAAACCACTTTTGCACTTGTATTAGTGTGGAAAAACCACTTTTCGCACTTGTGTTAGTGTTGAAAAACCACTTTTCGCACTTGTGTTAGTGTTGAAAAACCACTTTTCGCACTTGTGTTGGTGAAGGAAACCACTTTTGCACTTGTATTAGTGTGGAAAAACCACTTTTCGCACTTGTGTTAGTATTGAAAAACCACTTTTCGCACTTGTGTTAGTGTTGAAAAACCACTTTTCGCACTTGTGTTAGTGTTGAAAAACCACGTTTCGCACTTGTGTTAGTGTTGAAAAACCACTTTTCGCACTTGTGTTGGTGCAGGAAACCACTTTTGCACTTGTATTAGTGTGGAAAAAACACTTTTCGCACTTGTGTTAGTGTTGAAAAACCACTTTTCGCACTTGTGTTAGTGTTGAAAAACCACTTTTCGCACTTGTGTTGGTGCAGGAAACCACTTTTGCACTTGTATTAGTGTGGAAAAAACACTTTTCGCACTTGTGTTAGTGTTGAAAAACCACTTTTCACACTTGTGTTAGTGTTGAAATACCACTTTTTGCACTTGTGTTAGTGTTGAAAAACCACTTTTCGCACTTGTTTTGGTGCAGGAAACCACTTTTGCACTTGTATTAGTGTGGAAAAACCACTTTTCGCACTTGTGTTAGTGTTGAAAAACCACTTTTCGCACTTGTGTTAGTGTTGAAAAACCACTTTTCGCACTTGTGTTGGTGAAGGAAACCACTTTTGCACTTGTATTAGTGTGGAAAAACCACTTTTCGCACTTGTGTTAGTATTGAAAAACCACTTTTCGCACTTGTGTTAGTGTTGAAAAACCACTTTTCGCACTTGTGTTAGTGTTGAAAAACCACGTTTCGCACTTGTGTTAGTGTTGAAAAACCACTTTTCGCACTTGTGTTCGTGCAGGAAACCACTTTTGCACTTGTATTAGTGTGGAAAAAACACTTTTCGCACTTGTGTTAGTGTTGAAAAACCACTTTTCGCACTTGTGTTAGTGTTGAAAAACCACTTTTCGCACTTGTGTTGGTGCAGGAAACCACTTTTGCACTTGTATTAGTGTGGAAAAAACACTTTTCGCACTTGTGTTAGTGTTGAAAAACCACTTTTTGCACTTGTGTTAGTGTTGAAATACCACTTTTTGCACTTGTGTTAGTGTTGAAAAACCACTTTTCGCACTTGTTTTGGTGCAGGAAACCACTTTTGCACTTGTATTAGTGTGGAAAAACCACTTTTCGCACTTGTGTTAGTGTTGAAAAACCACTTTTCGCACTTGTGTTGGTGCAGGAAACCACTTTTGCACTTATATTAGTGTGGAAAAAACACTTTTTGCACTTGTGATAGTGTTGAAAAACCACTTTTCGCACATGTGTTAGTGTTGAAAAACCACTTTTCGCACTTGTGTTGGTGCAGGAAACCACTTTTGCACTTGTATTAGTGTGGAAAAAACACTTTTCGCACTTGTGTTAGTGTTGAAAAACCACTTTTCGCACTTGTGTTAGTGTTGAAATACCACTTTTTGCACTTGTGTTAGTGTTGAAAAACCACTTTTCGCACTTGTTTTGGTGCAGGAAACCACTTTTGCACTTGTATTAGTGTGGAAAAACCACTTTTCGCACTTGTGTTAGTGTTGAAAAACCACTTTTTGCACTTGTGTTGGTGCAGGAAACCACTTTTGCACTTGTATTAGTGTGGAAAAAACACTTTTTGCACTTGTGATAGTGTTGAAAAACCACTTTTCGCACATGTGTTAGTGTTGAAAAACCACTTTTCGCACTTGTGTTGGTGGATGAAACCACTTTTGCACTTGTATTAGTGTGGAAAAACCACTTTTCTCACTTGTGTTAGTGTTGAAAAACCACTTTTCGCACTTGTGTTAGTGTTGAAAAACCACTTTTCACACTTGTGTTAGTGTTGAAAAACCACTTTTCGCACTTGTGTTGGTGCAGGAAACCACTTTTGCACTTATATTAGTGTGGAAAAAACACTTTTTGCACTTGTGATAGTGTTGAAAAACCACTTTTCGCACATGTGTTAGTGTTGAAAAACCACTTTTCGCACTTGTGTTGGTGCAGGAAACCACTTTTGCACTTGTATTAGTGTGGGAAAAACACTTTTCGCACTTGTGTTAGTGTTGAAAAACCACTTTTCGCACTTGTGTTAGTGTTGAAATACCACTTTTTGCACTTGTGTTAGTGTTGAAAAACTACTTTTCGCACTTGTTTTGGTGCAGGAAACCACTTTTGCACTTGTATTAGTGTGGAAAAACCACTTTTCGCACTTGTGTTAGTGTTGAAAAACCACTTTTTGCACTTGTGTTGGTGCAGGAAACCACTTTTGCACTTGTATTAGTGTGGAAAAAACACTTTTTGCACTTGTGATAGTGTTGAAAAACCACTTTCCGCACATGTGTTAGTGTTGAAAAACCACTTTTCGCACTTGTGTTGGTGGAGGAAACCACTTTTGCACTTGTATTAGTGTGGAAAAACCACTTTTCTCACTTGTGTTAGTGTTGAAAAACCACTTTTCGCACTTGTGTTAGTGTTGAAAAACCACTTTTCACACTTGTGTTAGTGTTGAAAAACCACTTTTCGCACTTGTGTTGGTGCAGGAAACCACTTTTGCACTTATATTAGTGTGGAAAAAACACTTTTTGCACTTGTGATAGTGTTGAAAAACCACTTTTCGCACATGTGTTAGTGTTGAAAAACCACTTTTCGCACTTGTGTTGGTGCAGGAAACCACTTTTGCACTTGTATTAGTGTGGAAAAACCACTTTTCGGACTTGTGTTAGTGTTGAAAAACCACTTTTTGCACTTGTGTTGGTGCAGGAAACCACTTTTGCACTTGTATTAGTGTGGAAAAAACACTTTTCGCACTTGTGTTAGTGTTGAAATACCACTTTTTGCACTTGTGTTAGTGTTGAAAAACCACTTTTCGCACTTGTTTTGGTGCAGGAAACCACTTTTGCACTTGTATTCGTGTGGAAAAACCACTTTTCGCACTTGTGTTAGTGTTGAAAAACCACTTTTCGCACTTGTGTTGGTGCAGGAAACCACTTTTGCACTTGTATTAGTGTGGAAAAAACACTTTTTGCACTTGTGATAGTGTTGAAAAACCACTTTTCACACATGTGTTAGTGTTGAAAAACCACTTTTCGCACTTGTGTTGGTGGAGGAAACCACTTTTGCACTTGTATTAGTGTGGAAAAACCAGTTTTCTCACTTGTGTTAGTGTTGAAAAACCACTTTTCGCACTTGTGTTAGTGTTGAAATACCACTTTTTGCACGTGTGTTGGTGCAGGAAACCCCTTTTGCACTTGTATTAGTGTGGAAAAAACACTTTTTGCACTTGTGATAGTGTTAAAAACCACTTTTTGCACTTGTGTTAGTGTTGAAAAACCACTTTTCGCACTTGTGTTGGTGCAGGAAACCACTTTTGCACTTGTATTAGTGTGGAAAAACCACTTTTCGCACTTGTGTTAGTGTTGAAAAACCACTTTTCGCACTTGTGTTAGTGTTGAAATACCACTTTTCGCACTTGTGTTAGTGTTGAAAAACCACTTTTCGCACTTGTGTTGGTGCAGGAAACCACTTTTGCACTTATATTAGTGTGGAAAAACACTTTTCGCACTTGTGTTAGTGTTGAAAAACCACTTTTCACACTTGTCTTAGTGTTGAAAGACTACTTTTCGCACTTGTGTTGGTGCAGGAAACCACTTTTGCAGTTGTATTAGTGTGGAAAACACTTTTTGCACTTGTGATAGTGTTGAAAAACCACTTTTCGCACTTGTGTTAGTGTTGAAAAACCACTTTTCGCACTTGTGTTGGTGGAGGAAACCACTTTTGCACTTGTATTAGTGTGGAAAAACCACTTTACGCACTTGTGTTAGTGTTGAAAAACCACTTTTCGCACTTGTGTTGGTGCAGGAAACCACTTTTGCACTTGTATTAGTGTGGAAAAACCACTTTTCGCACTTGTGTTAGTGTTGAAAAACCACTTTTCGCAGTTGTGTTAGTGTTGAAAAACCACTTTTCGCACTTGTGTTGGTGCAGGAAACCACTTTTGCACTTGTATTAGTGTGGAAAAAACAATTTTTGCACTTGTGATAGTGTTGAAAAACCACTTTTCGCACTTGTGTTAGTGTTGAAAAACCACTTTTCGCACTTGCGTTGGTGGAGGAAACCACTTTTGCACTTGTATTAGTGTGGAAAAACCACTTTTCGCACTTGTGTTAGTGTTGAAAAACCACTTTTCGCACTTGTGTTGGTGCAGGAAACCACTTTTGCACTTGTATTAGTGTGGAAAAACCACTTTTCGCACTTGTGTTAGTGTTGAAAAACCACTTTTCGCACTTGTGTTAGTGTTGAAAAACCACTTTTCGCACTTGTGTTGGTGCAGGAAACCACTTTTGCACTTGTATTAGTGTGGAAAAAACACTTTTTGCACTTGTGATAGTGTTGAAAAACCACTTTTCGCACTTGTGTTAGTGTTGAAAAACCACTTTTCGCACTTGTGTTGGTGCAGGAAACCACTTTTGCACTTGTATTAGTGTGGAAAAACCACTTTTCGCACTTGTGTTAGTGTTGAAAAACCACTTTTCGCACTTGTGTTAGTGTTGAAAAACCACTTTTCGCACTTGTGTTGGTGAAGGAAACCACTTTTGCACTTGTATTAGTGTGGAAAAACCACTTTTCGCACTTCTGTTAGTATTGAAAAACCACTTTTCGCACTTGTGTTAGTGTTGAAAAACCACTTTTCGCACTTGTGTTAGTGTTGAAAAACCACGTTTCGCACTTGTGTTAGTGTTGAAAAACCACTTTTCGCACTTGTGTTGGTGCAGGAAACCACTTTTGCACTTGTATTAGTGTGGAAAAAACACTTTTCGCACTTGTGTTAGTGTTGAAAAACCACTTTTCGCACTTGTGTTAGTGTTGAAAAACCACTTTTCGCACTTGTGTTGGTGCAGGAAACCACTTTTGCACTTGTATTAGTGTGGAAAAAACACTTTTCGCACTTGTGTTAGTGTTGAAAAACCACTTTTCGCACTTGTGTTAGTGTTGAAATACCACTTTTTGCACTTGTGTTAGTGTTGAAAAACCACTTTTCGCACTTGTGTTGGTGGAGGAAACCACTTTTGCACTTGTATTAGTGTGGAAAAACCACTTTTCGCACTTGTGTTAGTGTTGAAAAACCACTTTTCGCACTTGTGTTGGTGCAGGAAACCACTTTTGCACTTGTATTAGTGTGGAAAAACCACTTTTCGCACTTGTGTTAGTGTTGAAAAACCACTTTTCGCAATTGTGTTAGTGTTGAAAAACCACTTTTCGCACTTGTGTTGGTGCAGGAAACCACTTTTGCACTTGTATTAGTGTGGAAAAAACAATTTTTGCACTTGTGATAGTGTTGAAAAACCACTTTTCGCACTTGTGTTAGTGTTGAAAAACCACTTTTCGCACTTGCCTTGGTGGAGGAAACCACTTTTGCACTTGTATTAGTGTGGAAAAACCACTTTTCGCACTTGTGTTAGTGTTGAAAAACCACTTTTTGCACTTGTGTTGGTGCAGGAAACCACTTTTGCACTTGTATTAGTGTGGAAAAACCACTTTTCGCACTTGTGTTAGTGTTGAAAAACCACTTTTCGCACTTGTTTTAGTGTTGAAAAACCACTTTTCGCACTTGTGTTGGTGCAGGAAACCACTTTTGCACTTGTATTAGTGTGGAAAAAACACTTTTTGTACTTGTGATAGTGTTGAAAAACCACTTTTCGCACTTGTGTTAGTGTTGAAAAACCACTTTTCGCACTTGTGTTGGTGCAGGAAACCACTTTTGCACTTGTATTAGTGTGGAAAAACCACTTTTCGCACTTGTGTTAGTGTTGAAAAACCACTTTTCGCACTTGTGTTAGTGTTGAAAAACCACTTTTCGCACTTGTGTTGGTGAAGGAAACCACTTTTGCACTTGTATTAGTGTGGAAAAACCACTTTTCGCACTTGTGTTAGTATTGAAAAACCACTTTTCGCACTTGTGTTAGTGTTGAAAAACCACTTTTCGCACTTGTGTTAGTGTTGAAAAACCACGTTTCGCACTTGTGTTAGTATTGAAAAACCACTTTTCGCACTTGTGTTGGTGCAGGAAACCACTTTTGCACTTGTATTAGTGTGGAAAAAACACTTTTCGCACTTGTGTTAGTGTTGAAAAACCACTTTTCGCACTTGTGTTAGTGTTGAAAAACCACTTTTCGCACTTGTGTTGGTGCAGGAAACCACTTTTGCACTTGTATTAGTGTGGAAAAAACACTTTTCGCACTTGTGTTAGTGTTGAAAAACCACTTTTCGCACTTGTGTTAGTGTTGAAATACCACTTTTTGCACTTGTGTTAGTGTTGAAAAACCACTTTTCGCACTTGTGTTGGTGCAGGAAACCACTTTTGCACTTGTATTAGTGTGGAAAAACCACTTTTCGCACTTGTGTTAGTGTTGAAAAACCACTTTTCGCACTTGTGTTAGTGTTGAAATACCACTTTTCGCACTTGTGTTAGTGTTGAAAAACCACTTTTCGCACTTGTGTTGGTGCAGGAAACCACTTTTGCACTTATATTAGTGTGGAAAAACACTTTTCGCACTTGTGTTAGTGTTGAAAAACCACTTTTCGCACTTGTCTTAGTGTTGAAAGACTACTTTTCGCACTTGTGTTGGTGCAGGAAACCACTTTTGCAGTTGTATTAGTGTGGAAAACACTTTTTGCACTTGTGATAGTGTTGAAAAACCACTTTTCGCACTTGTGTTAGTGTTGAAAAACCACTTTTCGCACTTGTGTTGGTGGAGGAAACCACTTTTGCACTTGTATTAGTGTGGAAAAACCACTTTACGCACTTGTGTTAGTGTTGAAAAACCACTTTTCGCACTTGTGTTAGTGTTGAAAAACCACTTTTCGCACTTGTGTTGGTGCAGGAAACCACTTTTGCACTTGTATTAGTGTGGAAAAAACACTTTTTGCACTTGTGATAGTGTTGAAAAACCACTTTTCGCACTTGTGTTAGTGTTGAAAAACCACTTTTCGCACTTGTGTTGGTGCAGGAAACCACTTTTGCACTTGTATTAGTGTGGAAAAACCACTTTTCGCACTTGTGTTAGTGTTGAAAAACCACTTTTCGCACTTGTGTTAGTGTTGAAAAACCACTTTTCGCACTTGTGTTGGTGAAGGAAACCACTTTTGCACTTGTATTAGTGTGGAAAAACCACTTTTCGCACTTGTGTTAGTATTGAAAAACCACTTTTCGCACTTGTGTTAGTGTTGAAAAACCACTTTTCGCACTTGTGTTAGTGTTGAAAAACCACGTTTCGCACTTGTGTTAGTGTTGAAAAACCACTTTTCGCACTTGTGTTCGTGCAGGAAACCACTTTTGCACTTGTATTAGTGTGGAAAAAACACTTTTCGCACTTGTGTTAGTGTTGAAAAACCACTTTTCGCACTTGTGTTAGTGTTGAAAAACCACTTTTCGCACTTGTGTTGGTGCAGGAAACCACTTTTGCTCTTGTATTAGTGTGGAAAAAACACTTTTCGCACTTGTGTTAGTGTTGAAAAACCACTTTTTGCACTTGTGTTAGTGTTGAAATACCACTTTTTGCACTTGTGTTAGTGTTGAAAAACCACTTTTCGCACTTGTTTTGGTGCAGGAAACCACTTTTGCACTTGTATTAGTGTGGAAAAACCACTTTTCGCACTTGTGTTAGTGTTGAAAAACCACTTTTCGCACTTGTGTTGGTGCAGGAAACCACTTTTGCACTTATATTAGTGTGGAAAAAACACTTTTTGCACTTGTGATAGTGTTGAAAAACCACTTTTCGCACATGTGTTAGTGTTGAAAAACCACTTTTCGCACTTGTGTTGGTGCAGGAAACCACTTTTGCACTTGTATTAGTGTGGAAAAAACACTTTTCGCACTTGTGTTAGTGTTGAAAAACCACTTTTCGCACTTGTGTTAGTGTTGAAATACCACTTTTTGCACTTGTGTTAGTGTTGAAAAACCACTTTTCGCACTTGTTTTGGTGCAGGAAACCACTTTTGCACTTGTATTAGTGTGGAAAAACCACTTTTCGCACTTGTGTTAGTGTTGAAAAACCACTTTTTGCACTTGTGTTGGTGCAGGAAACCACTTTTGCACTTGTATTAGTGTGGAAAAAACACTTTTTGCACTTGTGATAGTGTTGAAAAACCACTTTTCGCACATGTGTTAGTGTTGAAAAACCACTTTTCGCACTTGTGTTGGTGGAGGAAACCACTTTTGCACTTGTATTAGTGTGGAAAAACCACTTTTCTCACTTGTGTTAGTGTTGAAAAACCACTTTTCGCACTTGTGTTAGTGTTGAAAAACCACTTTTCACACTTGTGTTAGTGTTGAAAAACCACTTTTCGCACTTGTGTTGGTGCAGGAAACCACTTTTGCACTTATATTAGTGTGGAAAAAACACTTTTTGCACTTGTGATAGTGTTGAAAAACCACTTTTCGCACATGTGTTAGTGTTGAAAAACCACTTTTCGCACTTGTGTTGGTGCAGGAAACCACTTTTGCACTTGTATTAGTGTGGGAAAAACACTTTTCGCACTTGTGTTAGTGTTGAAAAACCACTTTTCGCACTTGTGTTAGTGTTGAAATACCACTTTTTGCACTTGTGTTAGTGTTGAAAAACCACTTTTCGCACTTGTTTTGGTGCAGGAAACCACTTTTGCACTTGTATTAGTGTGGAAAAACCACTTTTCGCACTTGTGTTAGTGTTGAAAAACCACTTTTTGCACTTGTGTTGGTGCAGGAAACCACTTTTGCACTTGTATTAGTGTGGAAAAAACACTTTTTGCACTTGTGATAGTGTTGAAAAACCACTTTCCGCACATGTGTTAGTGTTGAAAAACCACTTTTCGCACTTGTGTTGGTGGAGGAAACCACTTTTGCACTTGTATTAGTGTGGAAAAACCACTTTTCTCACTTGTGTTAGTGTTGAAAAACCACTTTTCGCACTTGTGTTAGTGTTGAAAAACCACTTTTCACACTTGTGTTAGTGTTGAAAAACCACTTTTCGCACTTGTGTTGGTGCAGGAAACCACTTTTGCACTTATATTAGTGTGGAAAAAACACTTTTTGCACTTGTGATAGTGTTGAAAAACCACTTTTCGCACATGTGTTAGTGTTGAAAAACCACTTTTCGCACTTGTGTTGGTGCAGGAAACCACTTTTGCACTTGTATTAGTGTGGAAAAACCACTTTTCGGACTTGTGTTAGTGTTGAAAAACCACTTTTTGCACTTGTGTTGGTGCAGGAAACCACTTTTGCACTTGTATTAGTGTGGAAAAAACACTTTTCGCACTTGTGTTAGTGTTGAAATACCACTTTTTGCACTTGTGTTAGTGTTGAAAAACCACTTTTCGCACTTGTTTTGGTGCAGGAAACCACTTTTGCACTTGTATTAGTGTGGAAAAACCACTTTTCGCACTTGTGTTAGTGTTGAAAAACCACTTTTCGCACTTGTGTTGGTGCAGGAAACCACTTTTGCACTTGTATTAGTGTGGAAAAAACACTTTTTGCACTTGTGATAGTGTTGAAAAACCACTTTTCGCACATGTGTTAGTGTTGAAAAACCACTTTTCGCACTTGTGTTGGTGGAGGAAACCACTTTTGCACTTGTATTAGTGTGGAAAAACCAGTTTTCTCACTTGTGTTAGTGTTGAAAAACCACTTTTCGCACTTGTGTTAGTGTTGAAATACCACTTTTCGCACGTGTGTTGGTGCAGGAAACCCCTTTTGCACTTGTATTAGTGTGGAAAAAACACTTTTTGCACTTGTGATAGTGTTAAAAACCACTTTTTGCACTTGTGTTAGTGTTGAAAAACCACTTTTCGCACTTGTGTTGGTGCAGGAAACCACTTTTGCACTTGTATTAGTGTGGAAAAACCTATTTTCGCACTTGTGTTAGTGTTGAAAAACCACTTTTCGCACTTGTGTTAGTGTTGAAATACCACTTTTCGCACTTGTGTTAGTGTTGAAAAACCACTTTTCGCACTTGTGTTGGTGCAGGAAACCACTTTTGCACTTATATTAGTGTGGAAAAACACTTTTCGCACTTGTGTTAGTGTTGAAAAACCACTTTTCACACTTGTCTTAGTGTTGAAAGACTACTTTTCGCACTTGTGTTGGTGCAGGAAACCACTTTTGCAGTTGTATTAGTGTGGAAAACACTTTTTGCACTTGTGATAGTGTTGAAAAACCACTTTTCGCACTTGTGTTAGTGTTGAAAAACCACTTTTCGCACTTGTGTTGGTGGAGGAAACCACTTTTGCACTTGTATTAGTGTGGAAAAACCACTTTACGCACTTGTGTTAGTGTTGAAAAACCACTTTTCGCACTTGTGTTGGTGCAGGAAACCACTTTTGCACTTGTATTAGTGTGGAAAAACCACTTTTCGCACTTGTGTTAGTGTTGAAAAACCACTTTTCGCAGTTGTGTTAGTGTTGAAAAACCACTTTTCGCACTTGTGTTGGTGCAGGAAACCACTTTTGCACTTGTATTAGTGTGGAAAAAACAATTTTTGCACTTGTGATAGTGTTGAAAAACCACTTTTCGCACTTGTGTTAGTGTTGAAAAACCACTTTTCGCACTTGCGTTGGTGAAGGAAACCACTTTTGCACTTGTATTAGTGTGGAAAAACCACTTTTCGCACTTGTGTTAGTGTTGAAAAACCACTTTTCGCACTTGTGTTGGTGCAGGAAACCACTTTTGCACTTGTATTAGTGTGGAAAAACCACTTTTCGCACTTGTGTTAGTGTTGAAAAACCACTTTTCGCACTTGTGTTAGGGTTGAAAAACCACTTTTCGCACTTGTGTTGGTGCAGGAAACCACTTTTGCACTTGTATTAGTGTGGAAAAAACACTTTTTGCACTTGTGATAGTGTTGAAAAACCACTTTTCGCACTTGTGTTAGTGTTGAAAAACCACTTTTCGCACTTGTGTTGGTGCAGGAAACCACTTTTGCACTTGTATTAGTGTGGAAAAACCACTTTTCGCACTTGTGTTAGTGTTGAAAAACCACTTTTCGCACTTGTGTTAGTGTTGAAAAACCACTTTTCGCACTTGTGTTGGTGAAGGAAACCACTTTTGCACTTGTATTAGTGTGGAAAAACCACTTTTCGCACTTGTGTTAGTATTGAAAAACCACTTTTCGCACTTGTGTTAGTGTTGAAAAACCACTTTTCGCACTTGTGTTAGTGTTGAAAAACCACGTTTCGCACTTGTGTTAGTGTTGAAAAACCACTTTTCGCACTTGTGTTGGTGCAGGAAACCACTTTTGCACTTGTATTAGTGTGGAAAAAACACTTTTCGCACTTGTGTTAGTGTTGAAAAACCACTTTTCGCACTTGTGTTAGTGTTGAAAAACCACTTTTCGCACTTGTGTTGGTGCAGGAAACCACTTTTGCACTTGTATTAGTGTGGAAAAAACACTTTTCGCACTTGTGTTAGTGTTGAAAAACCACTTTTCGCACTTGTGTTAGTGTTGAAATACCACTTTTTGCACTTGTGTTAGTGTTGAAAAACCACTTTTCGCACTTGTGTTGGTGGAGGAAACCACTTTTGCACTTGTATTAGTGTGGAAAAACCACTTTTCGCACTTGTGTTAGTGTTGAAAAACAACTTTTCGCACTTGTGTTGGTGCAGGAAACCACTTTTGCACTTGTATTAGTGTGGAAAAACCACTTTTCGCACTTGTGTTAGTGTTGAAAAACCACTTTTCGCAATTGTGTTAGTGTTGAAAAACCACTTTTCGCACTTGTGTTGGTGCAGGAAACCACTTTTGCACTTGTATTAGTGTGGAAAAAACAATTTTTGCACTTGTGATAGTGTTGAAAAACCACTTTTCGCACTTGTGTTAGTGTTGAAAAACCACTTTTCGCACTTGCGTTGGTGGAGGAAACCACTTTTGCACTTGTATTAGTGTGGAAAAACCACTTTTCGCACTTGTGTTAGTGTTGAAAAACCACTTTTCGCACTTGTGTTGGTGCAGGAAACCACTTTTGCACTTGTATTAGTGTGGAAAAACCACTTTTCGCACTTGTGTTAGTGTTGAAAAACCACTTTTCGCACTTGTTTTAGTGTTGAAAAACCACTTTTCGCACTTGTGTTGGTGCAGGAAACCACTTTTGCACTTGTATTAGTGTGGAAAAAACACTTTTTGCACTTGTGATAGTGTTGAAAAACCACTTTTCGCACTTGTGTTAGTGTTGAAAAACCACTTTTCGCACTTGTGTTGGTGCAGGAAACCACTTTTGCACTTGTATTAGTGTGGAAAAACCACTTTTCGCACTTGTGTTAGTGTTGAAAAACCACTTTTCGCACTTGTGTTAGTGTTGAAAAACCACTTTTCGCACTTGTGTTGGTGAAGGAAACCACTTTTGCACTTGTATTAGTGTGGAAAAACCACTTTTCGCACTTGTGTTAGTATTGAAAAACCACTTTTCGCACTTGTGTTAGTGTTGAAAAACCACTTTTCGCACTTGTGTTAGTGTTGAAAAACCACGTTTCGCACTTGTGTTAGTGTTGAAAAACCACTTTTCGCACTTGTGTTGGTGCAGGAAACCACTTTTGCACTTGTATTAGTGTGGAAAAAACACTTTTCGCACTTGTGTTAGTGTTGAAAAACCACTTTTCGCACTTGTGTTAGTGTTGAAAAACCACTTTTCGCACTTGTGTTGGTGCAGGAAACCACTTTTGCACTTGTATTAGTGTGGAAAAAACACTTTTCGCACTTGTGTTAGTGTTGAAAAACCACTTTTCGCACTTGTGTTAGTGTTGAAATACCACTTTTTGCACTTGTGTTAGTGTTGAAAAACCACTTTTCGCACTTGTTTTGGTGCAGGAAACCACTTTTGCACTTGTATTAGTGTGGAAAAACCACTTTTCGCACTTGTGTTAGTGTTGAAAAACCACTTTTCGCACTTGTGTTGGTGCAGGAAACCACTTTTGCACTTGTATTAGTGTGGAAAAAACACTTTTTGCACTTGTGATAGTGTTGAAAAACCACTTTTCGCACATGTGTTAGTGTTGAAAAACCACTTTTTGCACTTGTGTTGGTGGAGGAAACCACTTTTGCACTTGTATTAGTGTGGAAAAACCACTTTTCTCACTTGTGTTAGTGTTGAAAAACCACTTTTCGCACTTGTGTTAGTGTTGAAATACCACTTTTCGCACGTGTGTTGGTGCAGGAAACCCCTTTTGCACTTGTATTAGTGTGGAAAAACCACTTTTCGCACTTGTGTTAGTGTTGAAAAACCACTTTTCGCACTTGTGTTAGTGTTAAAAACCCACTTTTCGCAC
Source organism: Myxine glutinosa (assembly GCF_964187855.1). NCBI lineage: Eukaryota > Metazoa > Chordata > Myxini > Myxiniformes > Myxinidae > Myxine > Myxine glutinosa. The sequence goes on from NW_027617346.1 coordinate 36,184, forward strand.
TTGTGTTAGTGTTGAAAAACCACTTTTCGCACTTGTGTTGGTGCAGGAAACCACTTTTGACCTTGTATCAGTGTGGAAAAAACACTTTTCGCACTTGTGTTAGTGTTGAAAAACCACTTTTCGCTCTTGTGTTAGTGTTGAAAAACCACTTTTCGCACTTGTGTTGGTGCAGGAAACCACTTTTGCACTTGTATTAGTGTGGAAAAAACACTTTTTGCACTTGTATTAGTGTGGAAAAACACTTTTTGCACTTGTGATAGTGTTGAAAAACCACTTTTCGCACTTGTGTTAGTGTTGAAAAACCACTTTTCGCACTTGTGTTAGTGTTGAAAAACCACTTTTCGCACTTGTGTTAGTGTTGAAAAACCACTTTTCGCACTTGTGTTAGTGTTGAAAAACCACTTTTCGCACTTGTGTTGGTGCAGGAAACCACTTTTGCACTTGTATTAGTGTGGAAAAACCACTTTTCGCACTTGTGTTAGTGTTGAAAAACCACTTTTCGCACTTGTGTTGGTGCAGGAAACCACTTTTGCACTTATATTAGTGTGGAAAAAACACTTTTTGCACTTGTGATAGTGTTGAAAAACCACTTTTCGCACATGTGTTAGTGTTGAAAAACCACTTTTCGCACTTGTGTTGGTGCAGGAAACCACTTTTGCACTTGTATTAGTGTGGAAAAAACACTTTTCGCACTTGTGTTAGTGTTGAAAAACCACTTTTCGCACTTGTGTTAGTGTTGAAATACCACTTTTTGCACTTGTGTTAGTGTTGAAAAACCACTTTTCGCACTTGTTTTGGTGCAGGAAACCACTTTTGCACTTGTATTAGTGTGGAAAAACCACTTTTCGCACTTGTGTTAGTGTTGAAAAACCACTTTTTGCACTTGTGTTGGTGCAGGAAACCACTTTTGCACTTGTATTAGTGTGGAAAAAACACTTTTTGCACTTGTGATAGTGTTGAAAAACCACTTTTCGCACATGTGTTAGTGTTGAAAAACCACTTTTCGCACTTGTGTTGGTGGAGGAAACCACTTTTGCACTTGTATTAGTGTGGAAAAACCACTTTTCTCACTTGTGTTAGTGTTGAAAAACCACTTTTCGCACTTGTGTTAGTGTTGAAAAACCACTTTTCACACTTGTGTTAGTGTTGAAAAACCACTTTTCGCACTTGTGTTGGTGCAGGAAACCACTTTTGCACTTATATTAGTGTGGAAAAAACACTTTTTGCACTTGTGATAGTGTTGAAAAACCACTTTTCGCACATGTGTTAGTGTTGAAAAACCACTTTTCGCACTTGTGTTGGTGCAGGAAACCACTTTTGCACTTGTATTAGTGTGGGAAAAACACTTTTCGCACTTGTGTTAGTGTTGAAAAACCACTTTTCGCACTTGTGTTAGTGTTGAAATACCACTTTTTGCACTTGTGTTAGTGTTGAAAAACCACTTTTCGCACTTGTTTTGGTGCAGGAAACCACTTTTGCACTTGTATTAGTGTGGAAAAACCACTTTTCGCACTTGTGTTAGTGTTGAAAAACCACTTTTTGCACTTGTGTTGGTGCAGGAAACCACTTTTGCACTTGTATTAGTGTGGAAAAAACACTTTTTGCACTTGTGATAGTGTTGAAAAACCACTTTCCGCACATGTGTTAGTGTTGAAAAACCACTTTTCGCACTTGTGTTGGTGGAGGAAACCACTTTTGCACTTGTATTAGTGTGGAAAAACCACTTTTCTCACTTGTGTTAGTGTTGAAAAACCACTTTTCGCACTTGTGTTAGTGTTGAAAAACCACTTTTCACACTTGTGTTAGTGTTGAAAAACCACTTTTCGCACTTGTGTTGGTGCAGGAAACCACTTTTGCACTTATATTAGTGTGGAAAAAACACTTTTTGCACTTGTGATAGTGTTGAAAAACCACTTTTCGCACATGTGTTAGTGTTGAAAAACCACTTTTCGCACTTGTGTTGGTGCAGGAAACCACTTTTGCACTTGTATTAGTGTGGAAAAACCACTTTTCGGACTTGTGTTAGTGTTGAAAAACCACTTTTTGCACTTGTGTTGGTGCAGGAAACCACTTTTGCACTTGTATTAGTGTGGAAAAAACACTTTTCGCACTTGTGTTAGTGTTGAAATACCACTTTTTGCACTTGTGTTAGTGTTGAAAAACCACTTTTCGCACTTGTTTTGGTGCAGGAAACCACTTTTGCACTTGTATTAGTGTGGAAAAACCACTTTTCGCACTTGTGTTAGTGTTGAAAAACCACTTTTCGCACTTGTGTTGGTGCAGGAAACCACTTTTGCACTTGTATTAGTGTGGAAAAAACACTTTTTGCACTTGTGATAGTGTTGAAAAACCACTTTTCGCACATGTGTTAGTGTTGAAAAACCACTTTTCGCACTTGTGTTGGTGGAGGAAACCACTTTTGCACTTGTATTAGTGTGGAAAAACCAGTTTTCTCACTTGTGTTAGTGTTGAAAAACCACTTTTCGCACTTGTGTTAGTGTTGAAATACCACTTTTCGCACGTGTGTTGGTGCAGGAAACCCCTTTTGCACTTGTATTAGTGTGGAAAAAACACTTTTTGCACTTGTGATAGTGTTAAAAACCACTTTTTGCACTTGTGTTAGTGTTGAAAAACCACTTTTCGCACTTGTGTTGGTGCAGGAAACCACTTTTGCACTTGTATTAGTGTGGAAAAACCTATTTTCGCACTTGTGTTAGTGTTGAAAAACCACTTTTCGCACTTGTGTTAGTGTTGAAATACCACTTTTCGCACTTGTGTTAGTGTTGAAAAACCACTTTTCGCACTTGTGTTGGTGCAGGAAACCACTTTTGCACTTATATTAGTGTGGAAAAACACTTTTCGCACTTGTGTTAGTGTTGAAAAACCACTTTTCACACTTGTCTTAGTGTTGAAAGACTACTTTTCGCACTTGTGTTGGTGCAGGAAACCACTTTTGCAGTTGTATTAGTGTGGAAAACACTTTTTGCACTTGTGATAGTGTTGAAAAACCACTTTTCGCACTTGTGTTAGTGTTGAAAAACCACTTTTCGCACTTGTGTTGGTGGAGGAAACCACTTTTGCACTTGTATTAGTGTGGAAAAACCACTTTACGCACTTGTGTTAGTGTTGAAAAACCACTTTTCGCACTTGTGTTGGTGCAGGAAACCACTTTTGCACTTGTATTAGTGTGGAAAAACCACTTTTCGCACTTGTGTTAGTGTTGAAAAACCACTTTTCGCAGTTGTGTTAGTGTTGAAAAACCACTTTTCGCACTTGTGTTGGTGCAGGAAACCACTTTTGCACTTGTATTAGTGTGGAAAAAACAATTTTTGCACTTGTGATAGTGTTGAAAAACCACTTTTCGCACTTGTGTTAGTGTTGAAAAACCACTTTTCGCACTTGCGTTGGTGAAGGAAACCACTTTTGCACTTGTATTAGTGTGGAAAAACCACTTTTCGCACTTGTGTTAGTGTTGAAAAACCACTTTTCGCACTTGTGTTGGTGCAGGAAACCACTTTTGCACTTGTATTAGTGTGGAAAAACCACTTTTCGCACTTGTGTTAGTGTTGAAAAACCACTTTTCGCACTTGTGTTAGGGTTGAAAAACCACTTTTCGCACTTGTGTTGGTGCAGGAAACCACTTTTGCACTTGTATTAGTGTGGAAAAAACACTTTTTGCACTTGTGATAGTGTTGAAAAACCACTTTTCGCACTTGTGTTAGTGTTGAAAAACCACTTTTCGCACTTGTGTTGGTGCAGGAAACCACTTTTGCACTTGTATTAGTGTGGAAAAACCACTTTTCGCACTTGTGTTAGTGTTGAAAAACCACTTTTCGCACTTGTGTTAGTGTTGAAAAACCACTTTTCGCACTTGTGTTGGTGAAGGAAACCACTTTTGCACTTGTATTAGTGTGGAAAAACCACTTTTCGCACTTGTGTTAGTATTGAAAAACCACTTTTCGCACTTGTGTTAGTGTTGAAAAACCACTTTTCGCACTTGTGTTAGTGTTGAAAAACCACGTTTCGCACTTGTGTTAGTGTTGAAAAACCACTTTTCGCACTTGTGTTGGTGCAGGAAACCACTTTTGCACTTGTATTAGTGTGGAAAAAACACTTTTCGCACTTGTGTTAGTGTTGAAAAACCACTTTTCGCACTTGTGTTAGTGTTGAAAAACCACTTTTCGCACTTGTGTTGGTGCAGGAAACCACTTTTGCACTTGTATTAGTGTGGAAAAAACACTTTTCGCACTTGTGTTAGTGTTGAAAAACCACTTTTCGCACTTGTGTTAGTGTTGAAATACCACTTTTTGCACTTGTGTTAGTGTTGAAAAACCACTTTTCGCACTTGTGTTGGTGGAGGAAACCACTTTTGCACTTGTATTAGTGTGGAAAAACCACTTTTCGCACTTGTGTTAGTGTTGAAAAACAACTTTTCGCACTTGTGTTGGTGCAGGAAACCACTTTTGCACTTGTATTAGTGTGGAAAAACCACTTTTCGCACTTGTGTTAGTGTTGAAAAACCACTTTTCGCACTTGTGTTAGTGTTGAAAAACCACTTTTCGCACTTGTGTTGGTGCAGGAAACCACTTTTGCACTTGTATTAGTGTGTAAAAAACAATTTTTGCACTTGTGATAGTGTTGAAAAACCACTTTTCGCACTTGTGTTAGTGTTGAAAAACCACTTTTCGCACTTGCGTTGGTGGAGGAAACCACTTTTGCACTTGTATTAGTGTGGAAAAACCACTTTTCGCACTTGTGTTAGTGTTGAAAAACCACTTTTCGCACTTGTGTTGGTGCAGGAAACCACTTTTGCACTTGTATTAGTGTGGAAAAACCACTTTTCGCACTTGTGTTAGTGTTGAAAAACCACTTTTCGCACTTGTGTTAGTGTTGAAAAACCACTTTTCGCACTTGTGTTGGTGCAGGAAACCACTTTTGCACTTGTATTAGTGTGGAAAAAACACTTTTTGCACTTGTGATAGTGTTGAAAAAGCACTTTTCGCACTTGTGTTAGTGTTGAAAAACCACTTTTCGCACTTGTGTTGGTGCAGGAAACCACTTTTGCACTTGTATTAGTGTGGAAAAACCACTTTTCGCACTTGTGTTAGTGTTGAAAAACCACTTTTCGCACTTGTGTTAGTGTTGAAAAACCACTTTTCGCACTTGTGTTGGTGAAGGAAACCACTTTTGCACTTGTATTAGTGTGGAAAAACCACTTTTCGCACTTGTGTTAGTATTGAAAAACCACTTTTCGCACTTGTGTTAGTGTTGAAAAACCACTTTTCGCACTTGTGTTAGTGTTGAAAAACCACGTTTCGCACTTGTGTTAGTGTTGAAAAACCACTTTTCGCACTTGTGTTGGTGCAGGAAACCACTTTTGCACTTGTATTAGTGTGGAAAAAACACTTTTCGCACTTGTGTTAGTGTTGAAAAACCACTTTTCGCACTTGTGTTAGTGTTGAAAAACCACTTTTCGCACTTGTGTTGGTGCAGGAAACCACTTTTGCACTTGTATTAGTGTGGAAAAAACACTTTTCGCACTTGTGTTAGTGTTGAAAAACCACTTTTCGCACTGGTGTTAGTGTTGAAATACCACTTTTTGCACTTGTGTTAGTGTTGAAAAACCACTTTTCGCACTTGTTTTGGTGCAGGAAACCACTTTTGCACTTGTATTAGTGTGGAAAAACCACTTTTCGCACTTGTGTTAGTGTTGAAAAACCACTTTTCGCACTTGTGTTGGTGCAGGAAACCACTTTTGCACTTGTATTAGTGTGGAAAAAACACTTTTTGCACTTGTGATAGTGTTGAAAAACCACTTTTCGCACATGTGTTAGTGTTGAAAAACCACTTTTCGCACTTGTGTTGGTGGAGGAAACCACTTTTGCACTTGTATTAGTGTGGAAAAACCACTTTTCTCACTTGTGTTAGTGTTGAAAAACCACTTTTCGCACTTGTGTTAGTGTTGAAATACCACTTTTCGCACGTGTGTTGGTGCAGGAAACCCCTTTTGCACTTGTATTAGTGTGGAAAAACCACTTTTCGCACTTGTGTTAGTGTTGAAAAACCACTTTTCGCACTTGTGTTAGTGTTAAAAACCCACTTTTCGCACTTGTGTTAGTGTTGAAAAACCACTTTTCGCACTTGTGTTGGTGCAGGAAACCACTTTTGCACTTGCTTCAGTGTGGAAAAAACACTTTTCGCACTTGTGTTAGTGTTGAAAAACCACTTTTCGCACTTGTGTTAGTGTTGAAAAACCACTTTTCGCACTTGTGTTGGTGCAGGAAACCACTTTTGTACTTGTATTAGTGTGGAAAAAACACTTTTTGCACTTGTGATAGTGTTGAAAAACCACTTTTCGCACTTGTGTTAGTGTTGAAAAACCACTTTTCACACTTGTGTTGGTGCAGGAAACCACTTTTGCACTTGTATTAGTGTGGAAAACCACTTTTTGCACTTGTGATAGTGTTGAAAACCCACTTTTCGCACTTGTATTAGTGTTGAAAAACCACTTTTCGCACTTGTGTTGGTGCAGGAAACCACTTTTGCACTTGTATTAGTGTGGAAAAACCACTTTTCGCACTTGTATTAGTGTGGAAAAACCACTTTTCGCACTTGTGTTAGTGTTGAAAAACCACTTTTCACACTTGTGTTGGTGCAGGAAACCACTTTTGCACTTGTATCAGTGTGGAAAAACCACTTTTCGCACTTGTGTTATTGTTGAAAAACCACTTTTCGCACTTGTGTTAGTGTTGAAAAACCACTTTTCGCACTTGTGTTGGTGCAGGAAACCACTTTTGCACTTGTATTAGTGTGGAAAAAACACTTTTCGCACTTGTGTTAGTGTTGAAAAACCACTTTTCGCACTTGTGTTAGTGTTGAAAAACCACTTTTCGCACTTGTGTTGGTGGAGGAAACCACTTTTGCACTAGTATTAGTGTGGAAAAACCACTTTTCGCACTTGTGTTAGTGTTGAAAAACCACTTTTCGCACTTGTGTTGGTGCAGGAAACCACTTTTGCATTTGTATTAGTATGGAAAAACCACTTTTCACACTTGTGTTAGTGTTGAAAAACCACTTTTCGCACTTGTGTTAGTGTTGAAAAACCACTTTTCGCACTTGTGTTGGTGCAGGAAACCACTTTTGCACTTGTATTAGTGTGGAAAAAACAATTTTTGCACTTGTGATAGTGTTGAAAAACCACTTTTCGCACTTGTGTTAGTGTTGAAAAACCACTTTTTGCACTTGCGTTGGTGGAGGAAACCACTTTTGCACTTGTATTAGTGTGGAAAAACCACTTTTCGCACTTGTGTTAGTGTTGAAAAACCACTTTTCGCACTTGTGTTGGTGCAGGAAACCACTTTTGCACTTGTATTAGTGTGGAAAAACCACTTTTCGCACTTGTGTTAGTGTTGAAAAACCACTTTTCGCACTTGTGTTAGTGTTGAAAAACCACTTTTCGCACTTGTGTTGGTGCAGGAAACCACTTTTGCACTTGTATTAGTATGGAAAAAACACTTTTTGCACTTGTGATAGTGTTGAAAAACCACTTTTCGCACTTGTGTTAGTGTTGAAAAACCACTTTTCGCACTTGCGTTGGTGGAGGAAACCACTTTTGCACTTGTATTAGTGTGGAAAAACCACTTTTCGCACTTGTGTTAGTGTTGAAAAACCACTTTTCGCACTTGTGTTAGTGTTGAAAAACCACTTTTCGCACTTGTGTTGGTGCAGGAAACCACTTTTGCACTTGTATTAGTGTGGAAAAAACACTTTTTGCACTTGTGATAGTGTTGAAAAAGCACTTTTCGCACTTGTGTTAGTGTTGAAAAACCACTTTTCGCACTTGTGTTGGTGCAGGAAACCACTTTTGCACTTGTATTAGTGTGGAAAAACCACTTTTCGCACTTGTGTTAGTGTTGAAAAACCACTTTTCGCACTTGTGTTAGTGTTGAAAAACCACTTTTCGCACTTGTGTTGGTGAAGGAAACCACTTTTGCACTTGTATTAGTGTGGAAAAACCACTTTTCGCACTTGTGTTAGTATTGAAAAACCACTTTTCGCACTTGTGTTAGTGTTGAAAAAACCACTTTTCGCACTTGTGTTAGTGTTGAAAAACCACGTTTCGCACTTGTGTTAGTGTTGAAAAACCACTTTTCGCACTTGTGTTGGTGCAGGAAACCACTTTTGCACTTGTATTAGTGTGGAAAAAACACTTTTCGCACTTGTGTTAGTGTTGAAAAACCACTTTTCGCACTTGTGTTAGTGTTGAAAAACCACTTTTCGCACTTGTGTTGGTGCAGGAAACCACTTTTGCACTTGTATTAGTGTGGAAAAAACACTTTTCGCACTTGTGTTAGTGTTGAAAAACCACTTTTCGCACTGGTGTTAGTGTTGAAATACCACTTTTTGCACTTGTGTTAGTGTTGAAAAACCACTTTTCGCACTTGTTTTGGTGCAGGAAACCACTTTTGCACTTGTATTAGTGTGGAAAAACCACTTTTCGCACTTGTGTTAGTGTTGAAAAACCACTTTTCGCACTTGTGTTGGTGCAGGAAACCACTTTTGCACTTGTATTAGTGTGGAAAAAACACTTTTTGCACTTGTGATAGTGTTGAAAAACCACTTTTCGCACATGTGTTAGTGTTGAAAAACCACTTTTCGCACTTGTGTTGGTGGAGGAAACCACTTTTGCACTTGTATTAGTGTGGAAAAACCACTTTTCTCACTTGTGTTAGTGTTGAAAAACCACTTTTCGCACTTGTGTTAGTGTTGAAATACCACTTTTCGCACGTGTGTTGGTGCAGGAAACCCCTTTTGCACTTGTATTAGTGTGGAAAAAACACTTTTTGCACTTGTGATAGTGTTAAAAACCACTTTTTGCACTTGTGTTAGTGTTGAAAAACCACTTTTCGCACTTGTGTTGGTGCAGGAAACCACTTTTGCACTTGTATTAGTGTGGGAAAACCACTTTTCGCACTTGTGTTAGTGTTGAAAAACCACTTTTCGCACTTGTGTTAGTGTTAAAACCCACTTTTCGCACTTGTGTTAGTGTTGAAAAACCACTTTTCGCACTTGTGTTGGTGCAGGAAACCACTTTTGCACTTGCTTCAGTGTGGAAAAAACACTTTTCGCACTTGTGTTAGTGTTGAAAAACCACTTTTCGCACTTGTGTTAGTGTTGAAAAACCACTTTTCGCACTTGTGTTGGTGCAGTAAACCACTTTTGCACTTGTATTAGTGTGGAAAAAACACTTTTTGCACTTGTGATAGTGTTGAAAAACCACTTTTCGCACTTGTGTTAGTGTTGAAAAACCACTTTTCACACTTGTGTTGGTGCAGGAAACCACTTTTGCACTTGTATTAGGTGGAAAACCACTTTTTGCACTTGTGATAGTGTTGAAAACCCACTTTTCGCACTTGTGTTAGTGTTGAAAAACCACTTTTCGCACTTGTGTTGGTGCAGGAAACCACTTTTGCACTTGTATTAGTGTGGAAAAACCACTTTTCGCACTTGTATTAGTGTGGAAAAAACCACTTTTCGCACTTGTCTTAGTGTTGAAAAACCACTTTTCGCACTTGTGTTGGTGCAGGAAACCACTTTTGCACTTGTATTAGTGTGGAAAAACCACTTTTCTCACTTGTGTTAGTGTTGAAAAACCACTTTTCGCACTTGTGTTAGTGTTGAAATACCACTTTTCGCACGTGTGTTGGTGCAGGAAACCCCTTTTGCACTTGTATTAGTGTGGAAAAACCACTTTTCGCACTTGTGTTAGTGTTGAAAAACCACTTTTCGCACTTGTGTTAGTGTTAAAAACCCACTTTTCGCACTTGTGTTAGTGTTGAAAAACCACTTTTCGCACTTGTGTTGGTGCAGGAAACCACTTTTGCACTTGCTTCAGTGTGGAAAAAACACTTTTCGCACTTGTGTTAGTGTTGAAAAACCACTTTTCGCACTTGTGTTAGTGTTGAAAAACCACTTTTCGCACTTGTGTTGGTGCAGGAAACCACTTTTGCACTTGTATTAGTGTGGAAAAAACACTTTTTGCACTTGTGATAGTGTTGAAAAACCACTTTTCGCACTTGTGTTAGTGTTGAAAAACCACTTTTCACACTTGTGTTGGTGCAGGAAACCACTTTTGCACTTGTATTAGTGTGGAAAACCACTTTTTGCACTTGTGATAGTGTTGAAAACCCACTTTTCGCACTTGTATTAGTGTTGAAAAACCACTTTTCGCACTTGTGTTGGTGCAGGAAACCACTTTTGCACTTGTATTAGTGTGGAAAAACCACTTTTCGCACTTGTATTAGTGTGGAAAAACCACTTTTCGCACTTGTGTTAGTGTTGAAAAACCACTTTTCGCACTTGTGTTGGTGCAGGAAACCACTTTTGCACTTGTATCAGTGTGGAAAAACCACTTTTCGCACTTGTGTTATTGTTGAAAAACCACTTTTCGCACTTGTGTTAGTGTTGAAAAACCACTTTTCGCACTTGTGTTGGTGCAGGAAACCACTTTTGCACTTGTATTAGTGTGGAAAAAACACTTTTCGCACTTGTGTTAGTGTTGAAAAACCACTTTTCGCACTTGTGTTAGTGTTGAAAAACCACTTTTCGCACTTGTGTTGGTGGAGGAAACCACTTTTGCACTAGTATTAGTGTGGAAAAACCACTTTTCGCACTTGTGTTAGTGTTGAAAAACCACTTTTCGCACTTGTGTTGGTGCAGGAAACCACTTTTGCATTTGTATTAGTATGGAAAAACCACTTTTCACACTTGTGTTAGTGTTGAAAAACCACTTTTCGCACTTGTGTTAGTGTTGAAAAACCACTTTTCGCACTTGTGTTGGTGCAGGAAACCACTTTTGCACTTGTATTAGTGTGGAAAAAACAATTTTTGCACTTGTGATAGTGTTGAAAAACCACTTTTCGCACTTGTGTTAGTGTTGAAAAACCACTTTTTGCACTTGCGTTGGTGGAGGAAACCACTTTTGCACTTGTATTAGTGTGGAAAAACCACTTTTCGCACTTGTGTTAGTGTTGAAAAACCACTTTTCGCACTTGTGTTGGTGCAGGAAACCACTTTTGCACTTGTATTAGTGTGGAAAAACCACTTTTCGCACTTGTGTTAGTGTTGAAAAACCACTTTTCGCACTTGTGTTAGTGTTGAAAAACCACTTTTCGCACTTGTGTTGGTGCAGGAAACCACTTTTGCACTTGTATTAGTATGGAAAAAACACTTTTTGCACTTGTGATAGTGTTGAAAAACCACTTTTCGCACTTGTGTTAGTGTTGAAAAACCACTTTTCGCACTTGCGTTGGTGGAGGAAACCACTTTTGCACTTGTATTAGTGTGGAAAAACCACTTTTCGCACTTGTGTTAGTGTTGAAAAACCACTTTTCGCACTTGTGTTAGTGTTGAAAAACCACTTTTCGCACTTGTGTTGGTGCAGGAAACCACTTTTGCACTTGTATTAGTGTGGAAAAAACACTTTTTGCACTTGTGATAGTGTTGAAAAAGCACTTTTCGCACTTGTGTTAGTGTTGAAAAACCACTTTTCGCACTTGTGTTGGTGCAGGAAACCACTTTTGCACTTGTATTAGTGTGGAAAAACCACTTTTCGCACTTGTGTTAGTGTTGAAAAACCACTTTTCGCACTTGTGTTAGTGTTGAAAAACCACTTTTCGCACTTGTGTTGGTGAAGGAAACCACTTTTGCACTTGTATTAGTGTGGAAAAACCACTTTTCGCACTTGTGTTAGTATTGAAAAACCACTTTTCGCACTTGTGTTAGTGTTGAAAAACCACTTTTCGCACTTGTGTTAGTGTTGAAAAACCACGTTTCGCACTTGTGTTAGTGTTGAAAAACCACTTTTCGCACTTGTGTTGGTGCAGGAAACCACTTTTGCACTTGTATTAGTGTGGAAAAAACACTTTTCGCACTTGTGTTAGTGTTGAAAAACCACTTTTCGCACTTGTGTTAGTGTTGAAAAACCACTTTTCGCACTTGTGTTGGTGCAGGAAACCACTTTTGCACTTGTATTAGTGTGGAAAAAACACTTTTCGCACTTGTGTTAGTGTTGAAAAACCACTTTTCGCACTGGTGTTAGTGTTGAAATACCACTTTTTGCACTTGTGTTAGTGTTGAAAAACCACTTTTCGCACTTGTTTTGGTGCAGGAAACCACTTTTGCACTTGTATTAGTGTGGAAAAACCACTTTTCGCACTTGTGTTAGTGTTGAAAAACCACTTTTCGCACTTGTGTTGGTGCAGGAAACCACTTTTGCACTTGTATTAGTGTGGAAAAAACACTTTTTGCACTTGTGATAGTGTTGAAAAACCACTTTTCGCACATGTGTTAGTGTTGAAAAACCACTTTTCGCACTTGTGTTGGTGGAGGAAACCACTTTTGCACTTGTATTAGTGTGGAAAAACCACTTTTCTCACTTGTGTTAGTGTTGAAAAACCACTTTTCGCACTTGTGTTAGTGTTGAAATACCACTTTTCGCACGTGTGTTGGTGCAGGAAACCCCTTTTGCACTTGTATTAGTGTGGAAAAAACACTTTTTGCACTTGTGATAGTGTTAAAAACCACTTTTTGCACTTGTGTTAGTGTTGAAAAACCACTTTTCGCACTTGTGTTGGTGCAGGAAACCACTTTTGCACTTGTATTAGTGTGGGAAAACCACTTTTCGCACTTGTGTTAGTGTTGAAAAACCACTTTTCGCACTTGTGTTAGTGTTAAAACCCACTTTTCGCACTTGTGTTAGTGTTGAAAAACCACTTTTCGCACTTGTGTTGGTGCAGGAAACCACTTTTGCACTTGCTTCAGTGTGGAAAAAACACTTTTCGCACTTGTGTTAGTGTTGAAAAACCACTTTTCGCACTTGTGTTAGTGTTGAAAAACCACTTTTCGCACTTGTGTTGGTGCAGTAAACCACTTTTGCACTTGTATTAGTGTGGAAAAAACACTTTTTGCACTTGTGATAGTGTTGAAAAACCACTTTTCGCACTTGTGTTAGTGTTGAAAAACCACTTTTCACACTTGTGTTGGTGCAGGAAACCACTTTTGCACTTGTATTAGTGTGGAAAACCACTTTTTGCACTTGTGATAGTGTTGAAAACCCACTTTTCGCACTTGTGTTAGTGTTGAAAAACCACTTTTCGCACTTGTGTTGGTGCAGGAAACCACTTTTGCACTTGTATTAGTGTGGAAAAACCACTTTTCGCACTTGTATTAGTGTGGAAAAACCACTTTTCGCACTTGTCTTAGTGTTGAAAAACCACTTTTCGCACTTGTGTTGGTGCAGGAAACCACTTTTGCACTTGTATTAGTGTGGAAAAACCACTTTTCGCACTTGTGTTAGTGTTGAAAAACCACTTTTCGCACTTGTGTTAGTGTTAAAATCCCACTTTTCGCACTTGTGTTAGTGTTGAAAAACCACTTTTCGCACTTGTGTTGGTGCAGGAAACCACTTTTGCACTTGTATCAGTGTGGAAAAAAACACTTTTCGCACTTGCGTTAGTGTTGAAAAACCACTTTTCGCACTTGTGTTAGTGTTGAAAAACCACTTTTCGCACTTGTGTTGGTGCAGGAAACCACTTTTGCACTTGTATTAGTGTGGAAAAAACACTTTTCGCACTTGTGTTAGTGTTGAAAAACCACTTTTCGCACTTGTGTTAGTGTTGAAAAACCACTTTTCGCACTTGTGTTGGTGGAGGAAACCACTTTTGCACTTGTATTAGTGTGGAAAAACCACTTTTCGCACTTGTGTTAGTGTTGAAAAACCACTTTTCGCACTTGTGTTGGTGCAGGAAACCACTTTTGCACTTGTATTAGTATGGAAAAACCACTTTTCGCACTTGTGTTAGTGTTGAAAAACCACTTTTCGCACTTGTGTTAGTGTTGAAAAACCACTTTTCGCACTTGTGTTGGTGCAGGAAACCACTTTTGCACTTGTATTAGTGTGGAAAAAACAATTTTTGCACTTGTGATAGTGTTGAAAAACCACTTTTCGCACTTGTGTTAGTGTTGAAAAACCACTTTTCGCACTTGCGTTGGTGGAGGAAACCACTTTTGCACTTGTATTAGTGTGGAAAAACCACTTTTCGCACTTGTGTTAGTGTTGAAAAACCACTTTTCGCACTTGTGTTGGTGCAGGAAACCACTTTTGCACTTGTATTAGTGTGGAAAAACCACTTTTCGCACTTGTGTTAGTGTTGAAAAACCACTTTTCGCACTTGTGTTAGTGTTGAAAAACCACTTTTAGCACTTGTGTTGGTGCAGGAAACCACTTTTGCACTTGTATTAGTATGGAAAAAACACTTTTTGCACTTGTGATAGTGTTGAAAAACCACTTTTCGCACTTGTGTTAGTGTTGAAAAACCACTTTTCGCACTTGTGTTGGTGCAGGAAACCACTTTTGCACTTGTATTAGTGTCGAAAAACCACTTTTCGCACTTGTGTTAGTGTTGAAAAACCACTTTTCGCACTTGTATTAGTGTTGAAAAACCACTTTTCGCACTTGTGTTGGTGAAGGAAACCACTTTTGCATTTGTATTAGTGTGGAAAAACCACTTTTCGCACTTGGGTTAGTATTGAAAAACCACTTTTCGCACTTGTGTTAGTGTTGAAAAACCACTTTTCGCACTTGTGTTAGTGTTGAAAAACCACGTTTCGCACTTGTGTTAGTGTTGAAAAACCACTTTTCGCACTTGTGTTGGTGCAGGAAACCACTTTTGCACTTGTATTAGTGTGGAAAAAACACTTTTCGCACTTGTGTTAGTGTTGAAAAACCACTTTTCGCACTTGTGTTAGTGTTGAAATACCACTTTTTGCACTTGTGTTAGTGTTGAAAAACCACTTTTCGCCCTTGTGTTGGTGCAGGAAACCACTTTTGCACTTGTATTAGTGTGGAAAAACCACTTTTCGCACTTGTGTTAGTGTTGAAAAACCACTTTTCGCACTTGTGTTGGTGCAGGAAACCACTTTTGCACTTGTATTAGTGTGGAAAAAACACTTTTTGCACTTGTGATAGTGTTGAAAAAGCACTTTTCGCACTTGTGTTAGTGTTGAAAAACCACTTTTCGCACTTGTGTTGGTGCAGGAAACCACTTTTGCACTTGTATTAGTGTGGAAAAACCACTTTTCGCACTTGTGTTAGTGTTGAAAAACCACTTTTCGCACTTGTGTTAGTGTTGAAAAACCACTTTTCGCACTTGTGTTGGTGAAGGAAACCACTTTTGCACTTGTATTAGTGTGGAAAAACCACTTTTCGCACTTGTGTTAGTATTGAAAAACAACTTTTCGCACTTGTGTTATGTTGAAAAACCACTTTTCGCACTTGTGTTAGTGTTGAAAAACCACGTTTCGCACTTGTGTTAGTGTTGAAAAACCACTTTTCGCACTTGTGTTGGTGCAGGAAACCACTTTTGCACTTGTATTAGTGTGGAAAAAACACTTTTCGCACTTGTGTTAGTGTTGAAAAACCACTTTTCGCACTTGTGTTAGTGTTGAAAAACCACTTTTCGCACTTGTGTTGGTGCAGGAAACCACTTTTGCACTTGTATTAGTGTGGAAAAAACACTTTTCGCACTTGTGTTAGTGTTGAAAAACCACTTTTCGCACTGGTGTTAGTGTTGAAATACCACTTTTTGCACTTGTGTTAGTGTTGAAAAACCACTTTTCGCACTTGTTTTGGTGCAGGAAACCACTTTTGCACTTGTATTAGTGTGGAAAAACCACTTTTCGCACTTGTGTTAGTGTTGAAGAACCACTTTTCGCACTTGTGTTGGTGCAGGAAACCACTTTTGCACTTGTATTAGTGTGGAAAAAACACTTTTTGCACTTGTGATAGTGTTGAAAATCCACTTTTCGCACATGTGTTAGTGTTGAAAAACCACTTTTCGCACTTGTGTTGGTGGAGGAAACCACTTTTGCACTTGTATTAGTGTGGAAAAACCACTTTTCTCACTTGTGTTAGTGTTGAAAAACCACTTTTCGCACTTGTGTTAGTGTTGAAATACCACTTTTCGCACGTGTGTTGGTGCAGGAAACCCCTTTTGCACTTGTATTATTGTGGAAAAAACACTTTTTGCACTTGTGATAGTGTTAAAAACCACTTTTTGCACTTTTGTTAGTGTTGAAAAACCACTTTTCGCACTTGTGTTGGTGCAGGAAACCACTTTTGCACTTGTATTAGTGTGGAAAAACCACTTTTCGCACTTGTGTTAGTGTTGAAAAACCACTTTTCGCACTTGTGTTAGTGTTAAAAACCCACTTTTCGCACTTGTGTTAGTGTTGAAAAACCACTTTTCGCACTTGTGTTGGTGCAGGAAACCACTTTTGCACTTGCTTCAGTGTGGAAAAAACACTTTTCGCACTTGTGTTAGTGTTGAAAAACCACTTTTCGCACTTGCGTTAGTGTTGAAAAACCACTTTTCGCACTTGTGTTGGTGCAGGAAACCACTTTTGCACTTGTATTAGTGTGGAAAAAACACTTTTTGCACTTGTGATAGTGTTGAAAAACCACTTTTCGCACTTGTGTTAGTGTTGAAAAACCACTTTTCACACTTGTGTTGGTGCAGGAAACCACTTTTGCACTTGTATTAGTGTGGAAAACCACTTTTTGCACTTGTGATAGTGTTGAAAACCCACTTTTCGCACTTGTGTTAGTGTTGAAAAACCACTTTTCGCACTTGTGTTGGTGCAGGAAACCACTTTTGCACTTGTATTAGTGTGGAAAAACCACTTTTCGCACTTGTATTAGTGTGGAAAAACCACTTTTCGCACTTGTGTTAGTGTTGAAAAACCACTTTTCGCACTTGTGTTGGTGCAGGAAACCACTTTTGCACTTGTATTAGTGTGGAAAACCACTTTTCGCACTTGTGTTAGTGTTGAAAAACCACTTTTCGCACTTGTGTTAGTGTTAAAATCCCACTTTTCGCACTTGTGTTAGTGTTGAAAAACCACTTTTCGCACTTGTGTTGGTGCAGGAAACCACTTTTGCACTTGTATCAGTGTGGAAAAAACACTTTTCGCACTTGTGTTAGTGTTGAAAAACCACTTTTCGCACTTGTGTTAGTGTTGAAAAACCACTTTTCGCACTTGTGTTGGTGCAGGAAACCACTTTTGCACTTGTATTAGTGTGGAAAAAACACTTTTCGCACTTGTGTTAGTGTTGAAAAACCACTTTTCGCACTTGTGTTAGTGTTGAAAAACCACTTTTCGCACTTGTGTTGGTGCAGGAAACCACTTTTGCACTTGTATTAGTATGGAAAAACCACTTTTCGCACTTATGTTAGTGTTGAAAAACCACTTTTCGCACTTGTGTTAGTGTTGAAAACCACTTTTCGCACTTGTGTTGGTGCAGGAAACCACTTTTGCACTTGTATTAGTGTGGAAAAAACAATTTTTGCACTTGTGATAGTGTTGAAAAACCACTTTTCGCACTTGTGTTAGTGTTGAAAAACCACTTTTCGCACTTGCGTTGGTGGAGGAAACCACTTTTGCACTTGTATTAGTGTGGAAAAACCACTTTTCGCACTTGTGTTAGTGTTGAAAAACCACTTTTCGCACTTGTGTTGGTGCAGGAAACCACTTTTGCACTTGTATTAGTGTGGAAAAACCACTTTTTGCACTTGTGATAGTGTTGAAAAACCACTTTTCGCACTTGTGTTAGTGTTGAAAAACCACTTTTCGCACTTGTGTTGGTGCAGGAAACCACTTTTGCACTTGTATTAGTGTGGAAAAACCACTTTTCGCACTTGTATTAGTGTGGAAAAACCACTTTTCGCACTTGTGTTAGTGTTGAAAAACCACTTTTCGCACTTGTGTTGGTGC
Source organism: Myxine glutinosa (assembly GCF_964187855.1). NCBI lineage: Eukaryota > Metazoa > Chordata > Myxini > Myxiniformes > Myxinidae > Myxine > Myxine glutinosa. The sequence continues at coordinate 54,016 of NW_027617346.1, forward strand.
AGGAAACCACTTTTGCACTTGTATTAGTGTGGAAAACCACTTTTCGCACTTGTGTTAGTGTTGAAAAACCACTTTTCGCACTTGTGTTAGTGTTAAAATCCCACTTTTCGCACTTGTGTTAGTGTTGAAAAACCACTTTTCGCACTTGTGTTGGTGCAGGAAACCACTTTTGCACTTGTATCAGTGTGGAAAAAACACTTTTCGCACTTGTGTTAGTGTTGAAAAACCACTTTTCGCACTTGTGTTAGTGTTGAAAAACCACTTTTCGCACTTGTGTTGGTGCAGGAAACCACTTTTGCACTTGTATTAGTGTGGAAAAAACACTTTTCGCACTTGTGTTAGTGTTGAAAAACCACTTTTCGCACTTGTGTTAGTGTTGAAAAACCACTTTTCGCACTTGTGTTGGTGCAGGAAACCACTTTTGCACTTGTATTAGTATGGAAAAACCACTTTTCGCACTTATGTTAGTGTTGAAAAACCACTTTTCGCACTTGTGTTAGTGTTGAAAACCACTTTTCGCACTTGTGTTGGTGCAGGAAACCACTTTTGCACTTGTATTAGTGTGGAAAAAACAATTTTTGCACTTGTGATAGTGTTGAAAAACCACTTTTCGCACTTGTGTTAGTGTTGAAAAACCACTTTTCGCACTTGCGTTGGTGGAGGAAACCACTTTTGCACTTGTATTAGTGTGGAAAAACCACTTTTCGCACTTGTGTTAGTGTTGAAAAACCACTTTTCGCACTTGTGTTGGTGCAGGAAACCACTTTTGCACTTGTATTAGTGTGGAAAAACCACTTTTCGCACTTGTGTTAGTGTTGAAAAACCACTTTTCGCACTTGTGTTAGTGTTGAAAAACCACTTTTCGCACTTGTGTTGGTGCAGGAAACCACTTTTGCACTTGTATTAGTATGGAAAAAACACTTTTTGCACTTGTGATAGTGTTGAAAAACCACTTTTCGCACTTGTGTTAGTGTTGAAAAACCACTTTTCGCACTTGTGTTGGTGCAGGAAACCACTTTTGCACTTGTATTAGTGTCGAAAAACCACTTTTCGCACTTGTGTTAGTGTTGAAAAACCACTTTTCGCACTTGTATTAGTGTTGAAAAACCACTTTTCGCACTTGTGTTGGTGAAGGAAACCACTTTTGCATTTGTATTAGTGTGGAAAAACCACTTTTCGCACTTGGGTTAGTATTGAAAAACCACTTTTCGCACTTGTGTTAGTGTTGAAAAACCACTTTTCGCACTTGTGTTAGTGTTGAAAAACCACGTTTCGCACTTGTGTTAGTGTTGAAAAACCACTTTTCGCACTTGTATTAGTGTTGAAAAACCACTTTTCGCACTTGTGTTGGTGAAGGAACCCACTTTTGCATTTGTATTAGTGTGGAAAAACCACTTTTCGCACTTGGGTTAGTATTGAAAAACCACTTTTCGCACTTGTGTTAGTGTTTAAAAACCACTTTTCGCACTTGTGTTAGTGTTGAAAAACCACGTTTCGCACTTGTGTTAGTGTTGAAAAACCACTTTTCGCACTTGTGTTGGTGCAGGAAACCACTTTTGCACTTGTATTAGTGTGGAAAAAACACTTTTCGCACTTGTGTTAGTGTTGAAAAACCACTTTTCGCACTTGTGTTAGTGTTGAAATACCACTTTTTGCACTTGTGTTAGTGTTGAAAAACCACTTTTCGCCCTTGTGTTGGTGCAGGAAACCACTTTTGCACTTGTATTAGTGTGGAAAAACCACTTTTCGCACTTGTGTTAGTGTTGAAAAACCACTTTTCGCACTTGTGTTGGTGCAGGAAACCAATTTTGCACTTGTATTAGTGTGGAAAAAACACTTTTTGCACTTGTGATAGTGTTGAAAAAGCACTTTTCGCACTTGTGTTAGTGTTGAAAAACCACTTTTCGCACTTGTGTTGGTGCAGGAAACCACTTTTGCACTTGTATTAGTGTGGAAAAACCACTTTTCGCACTTGTGTTAGTGTTGAAAAACCACTTTTCGCACTTGTGTTAGTGTTGAAAAACCACTTTTCGCACTTGTGTTGGTGGAGGAAACCACTTTTGCACTTGTATTAGTGTGGAAAAACCACTTTTCGCACTTGTGTTAGTGTTGAAAAACCACTTTTCGCACTTGTGTTGGTGCAGGAAACCACTTTTGCACTTGTATTAGTATGGAAAAACCACTTTTCGCACTTGTGTTAGTGTTGAAAAACCACTTTTCGCACTTGTGTTAGTGTTGAAAAACCACTTTTCGCACTTGTGTTGGTGCAGGAAACCACTTTTGCACTTGTATTAGTGTGGAAAAAACAATTTTTGCACTTGTGATAGTGTTGAAAAACCACTTTTCGCACTTGTGTTAGTGTTGAAAAACCACTTTTCGCACTTGCGTTGGTGGAGGAAACCACTTTTGCACTTGTATTAGTGTGGAAAAACCACTTTTCGCACTTGTGTTAGTGTTGAAAAACCACTTTTCGCACTTGTGTTGGTGCAGGAAACCACTTTTGCACTTGTATTAGTGTGGAAAAACCACTTTTCGCACTTGTGTTAGTGTTGAAAAACCACTTTTCGCACTTGTGTTAGTGTTGAAAAACCACTTTTAGCACTTGTGTTGGTGCAGGAAACCACTTTTGCACTTGTATTAGTATGGAAAAAACACTTTTTGCACTTGTGATAGTGTTGAAAAACCAATTTTCGCACTTGTGTTAGTGTTGAAAAACCACTTTTCGCACTTGTGTTGGTGCAGGAAACCACTTTTGCACTTGTATTAGTGTCGAAAAACCACTTTTCGCACTTGTGTTAGTGTTGAAAAAGCACTTTTCGCACTTGTATTAGTGTTGAAAAACCACTTTTCGCACTTGTGTTGGTGAAGGAAACCACTTTTGCATTTGTATTAGTGTGGAAAAACCACTTTTCGCACTTGGGTTAGTATTGAAAAACCACTTTTCGCACTTGTGTTAGTGTTGAAAAACCACTTTTCGCACTTGTGTTAGTGTTGAAAAACCACGTTTCGCACTTGTGTTAGTGTTGAAAAACCACTTTTCGCACTTGTGTTGGTGCAGGAAACCACTTTTGCACTTGTATTAGTGTGGAAAAAACACTTTTCGCACTTGTGTTAGTGTTGAAAAACCACTTTTCGCACTTGTGTTAGTGTTGAAATACCACTTTTTGCACTTGTGTTAGTGTTGAAAAACCACTTTTCGCCCTTGTGTTGGTGCAGGAAACCACTTTTGCACTTGTATTAGTGTGGAAAAACCACTTTTCGCACTTGTGTTAGTGTTGAAAAACCACTTTTCGCACTTGTGTTGGTGCAGGAAACCACTTTTGCACTTGTATTAGTGTGGAAAAAACACTTTTTGCACTTGTGATAGTGTTGAAAAAGCACTTTTCGCACTTGTGTTAGTGTTGAAAAACCACTTTTCGCACTTGTGTTGGTGCAGGAAACCACTTTTGCACTTGTATTAGTGTGGAAAAACCACTTTTCGCACTTGTGTTAGTGTTGAAAAACCACTTTTCGCACTTGTGTTAGTGTTGAAAAACCACTTTTCGCACTTGTGTTGGTGAAGGAAACCACTTTTGCACTTGTATTAGTGTGGAAAAACCACTTTTCGCACTTGTGTTAGTATTGAAAAACAACTTTTCGCACTTGTGTTATGTTGAAAAACCACTTTTCGCACTTGTGTTAGTGTTGAAAAACCACGTTTCGCACTTGTGTTAGTGTTGAAAAACCACTTTTCGCACTTGTGTTGGTGCAGGAAACCACTTTTGCACTTGTATTAGTGTGGAAAAAACACTTTTCGCACTTGTGTTAGTGTTGAAAAACCACTTTTCGCACTTGTGTTAGTGTTGAAAAACCACTTTTCGCACTTGTGTTGGTGCAGGAAACCACTTTTGCACTTGTATTAGTGTGGAAAAAACACTTTTCGCACTTGTGTTAGTGTTGAAAAACCACTTTTCGCACTGGTGTTAGTGTTGAAATACCACTTTTTGCACTTGTGTTAGTGTTGAAAAACCACTTTTCGCACTTGTTTTGGTGCAGGAAACCACTTTTGCACTTGTATTAGTGTGGAAAAACCACTTTTCGCACTTGTGTTAGTGTTGAAGAACCACTTTTCGCACTTGTGTTGGTGCAGGAAACCACTTTTGCACTTGTATTAGTGTGGAAAAAACACTTTTTGCACTTGTGATAGTGTTGAAAATCCACTTTTCGCACATGTGTTAGTGTTGAAAAACCACTTTTCGCACTTGTGTTGGTGGAGGAAACCACTTTTGCACTTGTATTAGTGTGGAAAAACCACTTTTCTCACTTGTGTTAGTGTTGAAAAACCACTTTTCGCACTTGTGTTAGTGTTGAAATACCACTTTTCGCACGTGTGTTGGTGCAGGAAACCCCTTTTGCACTTGTATTATTGTGGAAAAAACACTTTTTGCACTTGTGATAGTGTTAAAAACCACTTTTTGCACTTTTGTTAGTGTTGAAAAACCACTTTTCGCACTTGTGTTGGTGCAGGAAACCACTTTTGCACTTGTATTAGTGTGGAAAAACCACTTTTCGCACTTGTGTTAGTGTTGAAAAACCACTTTTCGCACTTGTGTTAGTGTTAAAAACCCACTTTTCGCACTTGTGTTAGTGTTGAAAAACCACTTTTCGCACTTGTGTTGGTGCAGGAAACCACTTTTGCACTTGCTTCAGTGTGGAAAAAACACTTTTCGCACTTGTGTTAGTGTTGAAAAACCACTTTTCGCACTTGTGTTAGTGTTGAAAAACCACTTTTCGCACTTGTGTTGGTGCAGGAAACCACTTTTGCACTTGTATTAGTGTGGAAAAAACACTTTTTGCACTTGTGATAGTGTTGAAAAACCACTTTTCGCACTTGTGTTAGTGTTGAAAAACCACTTTTCACACTTGTGTTGGTGCAGGAAACCACTTTTGCACTTGTATTAGTGTGGAAAACCACTTTTTGCACTTGTGATAGTGTTGAAAACCCACTTTTCGCACTTGTGTTAGTGTTGAAAAACCACTTTTCGCACTTGTGTTGGTGCAGGAAACCACTTTTGCACTTGTATTAGTGTGGAAAAACCACTTTTCGCACTTGTATTAGTGTGGAAAAACCACTTTTCGCACTTGTGTTAGTGTTGAAAAACCACTTTTCGCACTTGTGTTGGTGCAGGAAACCACTTTTGCACTTGTATTAGTGTGGAAAACCACTTTTCGCACTTGTGTTAGTGTTGAAAAACCACTTTTCGCACTTGTGTTAGTGTTAAAATCCCACTTTTCGCACTTGTGTTAGTGTTGAAAAACCACTTTTCGCACTTGTGTTGGTGCAGGAAACCACTTTTGCACTTGTATCAGTGTGGAAAAAACACTTTTCGCACTTGTGTTAGTGTTGAAAAACCACTTTTCGCACTTGTGTTAGTGTTGAAAAACCACTTTTCGCACTTGTGTTGGTGCAGGAAACCACTTTTGCACTTGTATTAGTGTGGAAAAAACACTTTTCGCACTTGTGTTAGTGTTGAAAAACCACTTTTCGCACTTGTGTTAGTGTTGAAAAACCACTTTTCGCACTTGTGTTGGTGGAGGAAACCACTTTTGCACTTGTATTAGTGTGGAAAAACCACTTTTCGCACTTGTGTTAGTGTTGAAAAACCACTTTTCGCACTTGTGTTGGTGCAGGAAACCACTTTTGCACTTGTATTAGTATGGAAAAACCACTTTTCGCACTTGTGTTAGTGTTGAAAAACCACTTTTCGCACTTGTGTTAGTGTTGAAAACCACTTTTCGCACTTGTGTTGGTGCAGGAAACCACTTTTGCACTTGTATTAGTGTGGAAAAAACAATTTTTGCACTTGTGATAGTGTTGAAAAACCACTTTTCGCACTTGTGTTAGTGTTGAAAAACCACTTTTCGCACTTGCGTTGGTGGAGGAAACCACTTTTGCACTTGTATTAGTGTGGAAAAACCACTTTTCGCACTTGTGTTAGTGTTGAAAAACCACTTTTCGCACTTGTGTTGGTGCAGGAAACCACTTTTGCACTTGTATTAGTGTGGAAAAACCACTTTTCGCACTTGTGTTAGTGTTGAAAAACCACTTTTCGCACTTGTGTTAGTGTTGAAAAACCACTTTTCGCACTTGTGTTGGTGCAGGAAACCACTTTTGCACTTGTATTAGTGTGGAAAAAACACTTTTTGCACTTGTGATAGTGTTGAAAAACCACTTTTCGCACTTGTGTTAGTGTTGAAAAACCACTTTTCACACTTGTGTTGGTGCAGGAAACCACTTTTGCACTTGTATTAGTGTGGAAAACCACTTTTTGCACTTGTGATAGTGTTGAAAACCCACTTTTCGCACTTGTGTTAGTGTTGAAAAACCACTTTTCGCACTTGTGTTGGTGCAGGAAACCACTTTTGCACTTGTATTAGTGTGGAAAAACCACTTTTCGCACTTGTATTAGTGTGGAAAAACCACTTTTCGCACTTGTGTTAGTGTTGAAAAACCACTTTTCGCACTTGTGTTGGTGCAGGAAACCACTTTTGCACTTGTATTAGTGTGGAAAACCACTTTTCGCACTTGTGTTAGTGTTGAAAAACCACTTTTCGCACTTGTGTTAGTGTTAAAATCCCACTTTTCGCACTTGTGTTAGTGTTGAAAAACCACTTTTCGCACTTGTGTTGGTGCAGGAAACCACTTTTGCACTTGTATCAGTGTGGAAAAAACACTTTTCGCACTTGTGTTAGTGTTGAAAAACCACTTTTCGCACTTGTGTTAGTGTTGAAAAACCACTTTTCGCACTTGTGTTGGTGCAGGAAACCACTTTTGCACTTGTATTAGTGTGGAAAAAACACTTTTCGCACTTGTGTTAGTGTTGAAAAACCACTTTTCGCACTTGTGTTAGTGTTGAAAAACCACTTTTCGCACTTGTGTTGGTGGAGGAAACCACTTTTGCACTTGTATTAGTGTGGAAAAACCACTTTTCGCACTTGTGTTAGTGTTGAAAAACCACTTTTCGCACTTGTGTTGGTGCAGGAAACCACTTTTGCACTTGTATTAGTATGGAAAAACCACTTTTCGCACTTGTGTTAGTGTTGAAAAACCACTTTTCGCACTTGTGTTAGTGTTGAAAACCACTTTTCGCACTTGTGTTGGTGCAGGAAACCACTTTTGCACTTGTATTAGTGTGGAAAAAACAATTTTTGCACTTGTGATAGTGTTGAAAAACCACTTTTCGCACTTGTGTTAGTGTTGAAAAACCACTTTTCGCACTTGCGTTGGTGGAGGAAACCACTTTTGCACTTGTATTAGTGTGGAAAAACCACTTTTCGCACTTGTGTTAGTGTTGAAAAACCACTTTTCGCACTTGTGTTGGTGCAGGAAACCACTTTTGCACTTGTATTAGTGTGGAAAAACCACTTTTCGCACTTGTGTTAGTGTTGAAAAACCACTTTTCGCACTTGTGTTAGTGTTGAAAAACCACTTTTCGCACTTGTGTTGGTGCAGGAAACCACTTTTGCACTTGTATTAGTATGGAAAAAACACTTTTTGCACTTGTGATAGTGTTGAAAAACCACTTTTCGCACTTGTGTTAGTGTTGAAAAACCACTTTTCGCACTTGTGTTGGTGCAGGAAACCACTTTTGCACTTGTATTAGTGTCGAAAAACCACTTTTCGCACTTGTGTTAGTGTTGAAAAACCACTTTTCGCACTTGTATTAGTGTTGAAAAACCACTTTTCGCACTTGTGTTGGTGAAGGAAACCACTTTTGCATTTGTATTAGTGTGGAAAAACCACTTTTCGCACTTGGGTTAGTATTGAAAAACCACTTTTCGCACTTGTGTTAGTGTTGAAAAACCACTTTTCGCACTTGTGTTAGTGTTGAAAAACCACGTTTCGCACTTGTGTTAGTGTTGAAAAACCACTTTTCGCACTTGTATTAGTGTTGAAAAACCACTTTTCGCACTTGTGTTGGTGAAGGAAACCACTTTTGCATTTGTATTAGTGTGGAAAAACCACTTTTCGCACTTGGGTTAGTATTGAAAAACCACTTTTCGCACTTGTGTTAGTGTTGAAAAACCACTTTTCGCACTTGTGTTAGTGTTGAAAAACCACGTTTCGCACTTGTGTTAGTGTTGAAAAACCACTTTTCGCACTTGTGTTGGTGCAGGAAACCACTTTTGCACTTGTATTAGTGTGGAAAAAACACTTTTCGCACTTGTGTTAGTGTTGAAAAACCACTTTTCGCACTTGTGTTAGTGTTGAAATACCACTTTTTGCACTTGTGTTAGTGTTGAAAAACCACTTTTCGCCCTTGTGTTGGTGCAGGAAACCACTTTTGCACTTGTATTAGTGTGGAAAAACCACTTTTCGCACTTGTGTTAGTGTTGAAAAACCACTTTTCGCACTTGTGTTGGTGCAGGAAACCACTTTTGCACTTGTATTAGTGTGGAAAAAACACTTTTTGCACTTGTGATAGTGTTGAAAAAGCACTTTTCGCACTTGTGTTAGTGTTGAAAAACCACTTTTCGCACTTGTGTTGGTGCAGGAAACCACTTTTGCACTTGTATTAGTGTGGAAAAACCACTTTTCGCACTTGTGTTAGTGTTGAAAAACCACTTTTCGCACTTGTGTTAGTGTTGAAAAACCACTTTTCGCACTTGTGTTGGTGAAGGAAACCACTTTTGCACTTGTATTAGTGCGGAAAAACCACTTTTCGCACTTGTGTTAGTATTGAAAAACAACTTTTCGCACTTGTGTTATGTTGAAAAACAACTTTTCGCACTTGTGTTAGTGTTGAAAAACCACGTTTCGCACTTGTGTTAGTGTTGAAAAACCACTTTTCGCACTTGTGTTGGTGCAGGAAACCACTTTTGCACTTGTATTAGTGTGGAAAAAACACTTTTCGCACTTGTGTTAGTGTTGAAAAACCACTTTTCGCACTTGTGTTAGTGTTGAAAAACCACTTTTCGCACTTGTGTTGGTGCAGGAAACCACTTTTGCACTTGTATTAGTGTGGAAAAAACACTTTTCGCACTTGTGTTAGTGTTGAAAAACCACTTTTCGCACTGGTGTTAGTGTTGAAATACCACTTTTTGCACTTGTGTTAGTGTTGAAAACCACTTTTCGCACTTGTGTTGGTGCAGGAAACCACTTTTGCACTTGTATTAGTGTGGAAAAAACAATTTTTGCACTTGTGATAGTGTTGAAAAACCACTTTTCGCACTTGTGTTAGTGTTGAAAAACCACTTTTCGCACTTGCGTTGGTGGAGGAAACCACTTTTGCACTTGTATTAGTGTGGAAAAACCACTTTTCGCACTTGTGTTAGTGTTGAAAAACCACTTTTCGCACTTGTGTTGGTGCAGGAAACCACTTTTGCACTTGTATTAGTGTGGAAAAACCACTTTTCGCACTTGTGTTAGTGTTGAAAAACCACTTTTCGCACTTGTGTTAGTGTTGAAAAACCACTTTTCGCACTTGTGTTGGTGCAGGAAACCACTTTTGCACTTGTATTAGTATGGAAAAAACACTTTTTGCACTTGTGATAGTGTTGAAAAACCACTTTTCGCACTTGTGTTAGTGTTGAAAAACCACTTTTCGCACTTGTGTTGGTGCAGGAAACCACTTTTGCACTTGTATTAGTGTCGAAAAACCACTTTTCGCACTTGTGTTAGTGTTGAAAAACCACTTTTCGCACTTGTATTAGTGTTGAAAAACCACTTTTCGCACTTGTGTTGGTGAAGGAAACCACTTTTGCATTTGTATTAGTGTGGAAAAACCACTTTTCGCACTTGGGTTAGTATTGAAAAACCACTTTTCGCACTTGTGTTAGTGTTGAAAAACCACTTTTCGCACTTGTGTTAGTGTTGAAAAACCACGTTTCGCACTTGTGTTAGTGTTGAAAAACCACTTTTCGCACTTGTATTAGTGTTGAAAAACCACTTTTCGCACTTGTGTTGGTGAAGGAAACCACTTTTGCATTTGTATTAGTGTGGAAAAACCACTTTTCGCACTTGGGTTAGTATTGAAAAACCACTTTTCGCACTTGTGTTAGTGTTGAAAAACCACTTTTCGCACTTGTGTTAGTGTTGAAAAACCACGTTTCGCACTTGTGTTAGTGTTGAAAAACCACTTTTCGCACTTGTGTTGGTGCAGGAAACCACTTTTGCACTTGTATTAGTGTGGAAAAACACTTTTCGCACTTGTGTTAGTGTTGAAAAACCACTTTTCGCACTTGTGTTAGTGTTGAAATACCACTTTTTGCACTTGTGTTAGTGTTGAAAAACCACTTTTCGCCCTTGTGTTGGTGCAGGAAACCACTTTTGCACTTGTATTAGTGTGGAAAAACCACTTTTCGCACTTGTGTTAGTGTTGAAAAACCACTTTTCGCACTTGTGTTGGTGCAGGAAACCACTTTTGCACTTGTATTAGTGTGGAAAAAACACTTTTTGCACTTGTGATAGTGTTGAAAAAGCACTTTTCGCACTTGTGTTAGTGTTGAAAAACCACTTTTCGCACTTGTGTTGGTGCAGGAAACCACTTTTGCACTTGTATTAGTGTGGAAAAACCACTTTTCGCACTTGTGTTAGTGTTGAAAAACCACTTTTCGCACTTGTGTTAGTGTTGAAAAACCACTTTTCGCACTTGTGTTGGTGAAGGAAACCACTTTTGCACTTGTATTAGTGTGGAAAAACCACTTTTCGCACTTGTGTTAGTATTGAAAAACAACTTTTCGCACTTGTGTTATGTTGAAAAACAACTTTTCGCACTTGTGTTAGTGTTGAAAAACCACGTTTCGCACTTGTGTTAGTGTTGAAAAACCACTTTTCGCACTTGTGTTGGTGCAGGAAACCACTTTTGCACTTGTATTAGTGTGGAAAAAACACTTTTCGCACTTGTGTTAGTGTTGAAAAACCACTTTTCGCACTTGTGTTAGTGTTGAAAAACCACTTTTCGCACTTGTGTTGGTGCAGGAAACCACTTTTGCACTTGTATTAGTGTGGAAAAAACACTTTTCGCACTTGTGTTAGTGTTGAAAAACCACTTTTCGCACTGGTGTTAGTGTTGAAATACCACTTTTTGCACTTGTGTTAGTGTTGAAAAACCACTTTTCGCACTTGTTTTGGTGCAGGAAACCACTTTTGCACTTGTATTAGTGTGGAAAAACCACTTTTCGCACTTGTGTTAGTGTTGAAAAACCACTTTTCGCACTTGTGTTGGTGCAGGAAACCACTTTTGCACTTGTATTAGTGTGGTAAAAACACTTTTTGCACTTGTGATAGTGTTGAAAATCCACTTTTCGCACATGTGTTAGTGTTGAAAAACCACTTTTCGCACTTGTGTTGGTGGAGGAAACCACTTTTGCACTTGTATTAGTGTGGAAAAACCACTTTTCTCACTTGTGTTAGTGTTGAAAAACCACTTTTCGCACTTGTGTTAGTGTTGAAATACCACTTTTCGCACGTGTCTTGGTGCAGGAAACCCCTTTTGCACTTGTATTATTGTGGAAAAAACACTTTTTGCACTTGTGATAGTGTTAAAAACCACTTTTTGCACTTTTGTTAGTGTTGAAAAACCACTTTTCGCACTTGTGTTGGTGCAGGAAACCACTTTTGCACTTGTATTAGTGTGGAAAAACCACTTTTCGCACTTGTGTTAGTGTTGAAAAACCACTTTTCGCACTTGTGTTAGTGTTAAAAACCCACTTTTCGCACTTGTGTTAGTGTTGAAAAACCACTTTTCGCACTTGTGTTGGTGCAGGAAACCACTTTTGCACTTGCTTCAGTGTGGAAAAAACACTTTTCGCACTTGTGTTAGTGTTGAAAAACCACTTTTCGCACTTGTGTTAGTGTTGAAAAACCACTTTTCGCACTTGTGTTGGTGCAGGAAACCACTTTTGCACTTGTATTAGTGTGGAAAAAACACTTTTTGCACTTGTGATAGTGTTGAAAAACCACTTTTCGCACTTGTGTTAGTGTTGAAAAACCACTTTTCACACTTGTGTTGGTGCAGGAAACCACTTTTGCACTTGTATTAGTGTGGAAAACCACTTTTTGCACTTGTGATAGTGTTGAAAACCCACTTTTCGCACTTGTGTTAGTGTTGAAAAACCACTTTTCGCACTTGTGTTGGTGCAGGAAACCACTTTTGCACTTGTATTAGTGTGGAAAAACCACTTTTCGCACTTGTATTAGTGTGGAAAAACCACTTTTCGCACTTGTGTTAGTGTTGAAAAACCACTTTTCGCACTTGTGTTGGTGCAGGAAACCACTTTTGCACTTGTATTAGTGTGGAAAAACCACTTTTCGCACTTGTGTTAGTGTTGAAAAACCACTTTTCGCACTTGTGTTAGTGTTAAAATCCCACTTTTCGCACTTGTGTTAGTGTTGAAAAACCACTTTTCGCACTTGTGTTGGTGCAGGAAACCACTTTTGCACTTGTATCAGTGTGGAAAAAACACTTTTCGCACTTGTGTTAGTGTTGAAAAACCACTTTTCGCACTTGTGTTAGTGTTGAAAAACCACTTTTCGCACTTGTGTTGGTGCAGGAAACCACTTTTGCACTTGTATTAGTGTGGAAAAAACACTTTTCGCACTTGTGTTAGTGTTGAAAAACCACTTTTCGCACTTGTGTTAGTGTTGAAAAACCACTTTTCGCACTTGTGTTGGTGGAGGAAACCACTTTTGCACTTGTATTAGTGTGGAAAAACCACTTTTCGCACTTGTGTTAGTGTTGAAAAACCACTTTTCGCACTTGTGTTGGTGCAGGAAACCACTTTTGCACTTGTATTAGTATGGAAAAACCACTTTTCGCACTTGTGTTAGTGTTGAAAAACCACTTTTCGCACTTGTGTTAGTGTTGAAAACCACTTTTCGCACTTGTGTTGGTGCAGGAAACCACTTTTGCACTTGTATTAGTGTGGAAAAAACAATTTTTGCACTTGTGATAGTGTTGAAAAACCACTTTTCGCACTTGTGTTAGTGTTGAAAAACCACTTTTCACACTTGCGTTGGTGGAGGAAACCACTTTTGCACTTGTATTAGTGTGGAAAAACCACTTTTCGCACTTGTGTTAGTGTTGAAAAACCACTTTTCGCACTTGTGTTGGTGCAGGAAACCACTTTTGCACTTGTATTAGTGTGGAAAAACCACTTTTCGCACTTGTGTTAGTGTTGAAAAACCACTTTTCGCACTTGTGTTAGTGTTGAAAAACCACTTTTCGCACTTGTGTTGGTGCAGGAAACCACTTTTGCACTTGTATTAGTATGGAAAAAACACTTTTTGCACTTGTGATAGTGTTGAAAAACCACTTTTCGCACTTGTGTTAGTGTTGAAAAACCACTTTTCGCACTTGTGTTGGTGCAGGAAACCACTTTTGCACTTGTATTAGTGTGGAAAAACCACTTTTCGCACTTGTGTTAGTATTGAAAAACAACTTTTCGCACTTGTGTTATGTTGAAAAACAACTTTTCGCACTTGTGTTAGTGTTGAAAAACCACGTTTCGCACTTGTGTTAGTGTTGAAAAACCACTTTTCGCACTTGTGTTGGTGCAGGAAACCACTTTTGCACTTGTATTAGTGTGGAAAAAACACTTTTCGCACTTGTGTTAGTGTTGAAAAACCACTTTTCGCACTTGTGTTAGTGTTGAAAAACCACTTTTCGCACTTGTGTTGGTGCAGGAAACCACTTTTGCACTTGTATTAGTGTGGAAAAAACACTTTTCGCACTTGTGTTAGTGTTGAAAAACCACTTTTCGCACTGGTGTTAGTGTTGAAATACCACTTTTTGCACTTGTGTTAGTGTTGAAAAACCACTTTTCGCACTTGTTTTGGTGCAGGAAACCACTTTTGCACTTGTATTAGTGTGGAAAAACCACTTTTCGCACTTGTGTTAGTGTTGAAAAACCACTTTTCGCAATTGTGTTGGTGCAGGAAACCACTTTTGCACTTGTATTAGTGTGGTAAAAACACTTTTTGCACTTGTGATAGTGTTGAAAATCCACTTTTCGCACATGTGTTAGTGTTGAAAAACCACTTTTCGCACTTGTGTTGGTGGAGGAAACCACTTTTGCACTTGTATTAGTGTGGAAAAACCACTTTTCTCACTTGTGTTAGTGTTGAAAAACCACTTTTCGCACTTGTGTTAGTGTTGAAATACCACTTTTCGCACGTGTGTTGGTGCAGGAAACCCCTTTTGCACTTGTATTATTGTGGAAAAAACACTTTTTGCACTTGTGATAGTGTTAAAAACCACTTTTTGCACTTTTGTTAGTGTTGAAAAACCACTTTTCGCACTTGTGTTGGTGCAGGAAACCACTTTTGCACTTGTATTAGTGTGGAAAAACCACTTTTCGCACTTGTGTTAGTGTTGAAAAACCACTTTTCGCACTTGTGTTAGTGTTAAAAACCCACTTTTCGCACTTGTGTTAGTGTTGAAAAACCACTTTTCGCACTTGTGTTGGTGCAGGAAACCACTTTTGCACTTGCTTCAGTGTGGAAAAAACACTTTTCGCACTTGTGTTAGTGTTGAAAAACCACTTTTCGCACTTGTGTTAGTGTTGAAAAACCACTTTTCGCACTTGTGTTGGTGCAGGAAACCACTTTTGCACTTGTATTAGTGTGGAAAAAACACTTTTTGCACTTGTGATAGTGTTGAAAAACCACTTTTCGCACTTGTGTTAGTGTTGAAAAACCACTTTTCACACTTGTGTTGGTGCAGGAAACCACTTTTGCACTTGTATTAGTGTGGAAAACCACTTTTTGCACTTGTGATAGTGTTGAAAACCCACTTTTCGCACTTGTGTTAGTGTTGAAAAACCACTTTTCGCACTTGTGTTGGTGCAGGAAACCACTTTTGCACTTGTATTAGTGTGGAAAAACCACTTTTCGCACTTGTATTAGTGTGGAAAAACCACTTTTCGCACTTGTGTTAGTGTTGAAAAACCACTTTTCGCACTTGTGTTGGTGCAGGAAACCACTTTTGCACTTGTATTAGTGTGGAAAAACCACTTTTCGCACTTGTGTTAGTGTTGAAAAACCACTTTTCGCACTTGTGTTAGTGTTAAAATCCCACTTTTCGCACTTGTGTTAGTGTTGAAAAACCACTTTTCGCACTTGTGTTGGTGCAGGAAACCACTTTTGCACTTGTATCAGTGTGGAAAAAACACTTTTCGCACTTGTGTTAGTGTTGAAAAACCACTTTTCGCACTTGTGTTAGTGTTGAAAAACCACTTTTCGCACTTGTGTTGGTGCAGGAAACCACTTTTGCACTTGTATTAGTGTGGAAAAAACACTTTTCGCACTTGTGTTAGTGTTGAAAAACCACTTTTCGCACTTGTGTTAGTGTTGAAAAACCACTTTTCGCACTTGTGTTGGTGGAGGAAACCACTTTTGCACTTGTATTAGTGTGGAAAAACCACTTTTCGCACTTGTGTTAGTGTTGAAAAACCACTTTTCGCACTTGTGTTGGTGCAGGAAACCACTTTTGCACTTGTATTAGTATGGAAAAACCACTTTTCGCACTTGTGTTAGTGTTGAAAAACCACTTTTCGCACTTGTGTTAGTGTTGAAAACCACTTTTCGCACTTGTGTTGGTGCAGGAAACCACTTTTGCACTTGTATTAGTGTGGAAAAAACAATTTTTGCACTTGTGATAGTGTTGAAAAACCACTTTTCGCACTTGTGTTAGTGTTGAAAAACCACTTTTCGCACTTGCGTTGGTGGAGGAAACCACTTTTGCACTTGTATTAGTGTGGAAAAACCACTTTTCGCACTTGTGTTGGTGTTGAAAAACCACTTTTCGCACTTGTGTTGGTGCAGGAAACCACTTTTGCACTTGTATTAGTGTGGAAAAACCACTTTTCGCACTTGTGTTAGTGTTGAAAAACCACTTTTCGCACTTGTGTTAGTGTTGAAAAACCACTTTTCGCACTTGTGTTGGTGCAGGAAACCACTTTTGCACTTGTATTAGTATGGAAAAAACACTTTTTGCACTTGTGATAGTGTTGAAAAACCACTTTTCGCACTTGTGTTAGTGTTGAAAAACCACTTTTCGCACTTGTGTTGGTGCAGGAAACCACTTTTGCACTTGTATTAGTGTCGAAAAACCACTTTTCGCACTTGTGTTAGTGTTGAAAAACCACTTTTCGCACTTGTATTAGTGTTGAAAAACCACTTTTCGCACTTGTGTTGGTGAAGCAAACCACTTTTGCATTTGTATTAGTGTGGAAAAACCACTTTTCGCACTTGGGTTAGTATTGAAAAACCACTTTTCGCACTTGTGTTAGTGTTGAAAAACCACTTTTCGCACTTGTGTTAGTGTTGAAAAACCACGTTTCGCACTTGTGTTAGTGTTGAAAAACCACTTTTCGCACTTGTGTTGGTGCAGGAAACCACTTTTGCACTTGTATTAGTGTGGAAAAAACACTTTTCGCACTTGTGTTAGTGTTGAAAAACCACTTTTCGCACTTGTGTTAGTGTTGAAATACCACTTTTTGCACTTGTGTTAGTGTTGAAAAACCACTTTTCGCCCTTGTGTTGGTGCAGGAAACCACTTTTGCACTTGTATTAGTGTGGAAAAAACACTTTTCGCACTTGTGTTAGTGTTGAAAAACCACTTTTCGCACTTGTGTTGGTGCAGGAAACCACTTTTGCACATGTATTAGTGTGGAAAAAACACTTTTTGCACTTGTGATAGTGTTGAAAAACCACTTTTCGCACTTGTGTTAGTGTTGAAAAACCACTTTTCGCACTTGTGTTGGTGCAGGAAACCACTTTTGCACTTGTATTAGTGTGGAAAACCACTTTTTGCACTTGTGATAGTGTTGAAAACCCACTTTTCACACTTGTGTTAATGTTGAAAAACCACTTTTCGCACTTGTGTTGGTGCAGGGAAACACTTTTGCACTTGTATTAGTGTGGAAAAAACACTTTTTGCACTTCTGATAGTGTTGAAAAACCACTTTTCGCACTTGTGTTGGTGCAGGAAACCACTTTTGCACTTGTATCAGTGTGGAAAAACACTTTTCGCACTTGTGTTAGTGTTGAAAAACCACTTTTCGCACTTGTGTTAGTGTTGAAAAACCACTTTTCGCACTTGTGTTGGTGCAGGAAACCACTTTTGCACTTGTATTAGTGTGGAAAAAACACTTTTTGCACTTGTGATAGTGTTGAAAAACTACTTTTCGCACTTGTGTTAGTGTTGAAAAACCACTTTTCGCACTTGTGTTGGTGCAGGAAACCACTTTTGCACTTGTATTAGTGTGGAAAAACCACTTTTTGCACTTGTGATAGTGTTGAAAACCCACTTTTCGCACTTGTGTTAGTGTTGAAAAACTTCTTTTCGCATTTGTGTTAGTGTTGAAAAACCACTTTTCGCACTTGTGTTGGTGCAGGAAACCACTTTTGCACTTGTATTAGTGTGGAAAAACCACTTTTCGCACTTGTGTTAGTGTTGAAAAACCACTTTTCGCACTTGTGTTAGTGTTGAAAAACCACTTTTCGCACTTGTGTTGGTGCAGGAAACCACTTTTGCACTTGTATTAGTGTGGAAAAAACACTTTTTGCACTTGTGATAGTGTTGAAAAACCACTTTTCGCACTTGTGTTAGTGTTGAAAAACCACTTTTCGCACTTGTTTTGGTGCAGGAAACCACTTTTGCACTTGTATTAGTGTGGAAAAACCACTTTTTGCACTTGTGATAGTGTTGAAAACCCACTTTTCGCACTTGTGTTAGTGTTGAAATACCACTTTTCGCACTTGTGTTAGTGTTGAAAAACCACTTTTCGCACTTGTGTTGGTGCAGGAAACCACTTTTGCACTTGTATTAGTGTGGGAAAACCACTTTTCGCACTTGTGTTAGTGTTGAAAAACCACTTTTCGCACTTGTGTTAGTGTTGAAATACCACTTTTCGCACTTGTTGTTAGTGTTTGAAAAACCACTTTTCGCACTTGTGTTGGTGCAGGAAACCACTTTTGCACTTCTATTAGTGTGGAAAAAACACTTTTCGCACTTGTGTTAGTGTTGAAAAACCACTTTTCGCACTTGTCTTAGTGTTGAAAGACTACTTTTCGCACTTGTGTTGGTGCAGGAACCACTTTTGCACTTGTATTAGTGTGGAAAAAACACTTTTTGCACTTGTGATAGTGTTGAAAAACCACTTTTCGCACTTGTGTTAGTGTGAAAAAACCACTTTTCGCACTTGTGTTGGTGGAGGAAACCACTTTTGCACTTGTATTAGTGTGGAAAAAACCACTTTTCGCACTTGTGTTAGTGTTGAAAAACCACTTTTCGCACTTGTGTTGGTGCAGGAAACCACTTTTGCACTTGTATTAGTGTGGAAAAACCACTTTTCGCACTTGTGTTAGTGTTGAAAAACCACTTTTCGCACTTGTGTTAGTGTTGAAAAACCACTTTTCGCACTTGTGTTGGTGCAGGAAACCACTTTTGCACTTGTATTAGTGTGGAAAAAACAATTTTTGCACTTGTGATAGTGTTGAAAAAACCACTTTTCGCACTTGCGTTAGTGTTGAAAAACCACTTTTCGCACTTGCGTTGGTGGAGGAAACCACTTTTGCACTTGTAATTAGTGTGGAAAAACCACTTTTCGCACTTGTGTTAGTGTTGAAAAACCACTTTTCGCACTTGTGTTGGTGCAGGAAACCACTTTTGCACTTGTATTAGTGTGGAAAAACCACTTTCGCACTTGTGTTAGTGTTGAAAAACCACTTTTCGCACTTGTGTTAGTGTTGAAAAACCACTTTTCGCACTTGTGTTGGTGCAGGAAACCACTTTTGCACTTGTTATTAGTGTGGCAAAAACACTTTTTGCACTTGTGATAGTGTTGAAAAACCACTTTTCGCACTGTGTTAGTGTTGAAAAACCACTTTTCGCACTTGTGTTGGTGCAGGAAACCACTATTGCACTTGTATTAGTGTGGAAAAACCACTTTTCGACTTGTGTTAGTGTTGAAAAACCACTTTTCGCACTTGTGATAGTGTTGAAAAACCACTTTTCGCACTTGTGTTGGTGAAGGAAACCACTTTTGCACTTGTATTAGTGTGGAAAAAACCACTTTTCGCACTTGTGTTAGTATTGAAAAACCACTTTTCGCACTTGTGTTAGTGTTGAAAAACCACTTTTCGCACTTGTGTTACTGTTGAAAAACACGTTTCGCACTTGTGTTAGTGTTGAAAAACCACTTTTCGCACTTGTGTTGGTGCAGGAAACCACTTTGCACTTGTATTAGTGTGGCAAAAAACACTTTTCGCACTTGTGTTAGTGTTGAAAAACCACTTTTCGCACTTGTGTTAGTGTTGAAAAACCACTTTTCGCACTTGTGTTGGTGCAGGAAACCACTTTTGCACTTGTATTAGTGTGGAAAAAACACTTTTCGCACTTGTGTTAGTGTTGAAAAACCACTTTTCGCACTTGTGTTAGTGTTGAAATACCACTTTTTGCACTTGTGTTAGTGTTGAAAAACCACTTTTCGCACTTGTTTTGGTGCAGGAAACCACTTTTGCACTTGTATTAGTGTGGAAAAACCACTTTTCGCACTTGTGTTAGTGTTGAAAAACCACTTTTCGCACTTGTGTTGGTGCAGGAAACCACTTTTGCACTTGTATTAGTGTGGAAAAAACACTTTTTGCACTTGTGATAGTGTTGAAAAACCACTTTTCGCACATGTGTTAGTGTTGAAAAACCACTTTTCGCACTTGTGTTGGTGGAGGAAACCACTTTTGCACTTGTATTAGTGTGGATAAACCACTTTTCTCACTTGTGTTAGTGTTGAAAAACCACTTTTCGCACTTGTGTTAGTGTTGAAATACCACTTTTCGCACGTGTGTTGGTACAGGAAACCCCTTTTGCACTTGTATTAGTGTGGAAAAAACACTTTTTGCACTTGTGATAGTGTTGAAAAACCACTTTTTGCACTTGTGTTAGTGTTGAAAAACCACTTTTCGCACTTGTGTTAGTGTTGAAAAACCACTTTTCGCACTTGTGTTGGTGCAGGAAACCACTTTTGCACTTGTATTAGTGTGGAAAACCACTTTTTGCACTTGTGATAGTGTTGAAAACCCACTTTTCACACTTGTGTTAATGTTGAAAAACCACTTTTCGCACTTGTGTTGGTGCAGGAAACCACTTTTGCACTTGTATTAGTGTGGAAAAAACACTTTTTGCACTTCTGATAGTGTTGAAAAACCACTTTTCGCACTTGTGTTGGTGCAGGAAACCACTTTTGCACTTGTATCAGTGTGGAAAAACACTTTTCGCACTTGTGTTAGTGTTGAAAAACCACTTTTCGCACTTGTGTTAGTGTTGAAAAACCACTTTTCGCACTTGTGTTGGTGCAGGAAACCACTTTTGCACTTGTATTAGTGTGGAAAAAACACTTTTTGCACTTGTGATAGTGTTGAAAAACTACTTTTCGCACTTGTGTTAGTGTTGAAAAACCACTTTTCGCACTTGTGTTGGTGCAGGAAACCACTTTTGCACTTGTATTAGTGTGGAAAAACCACTTTTTGCACTTGTGATAGTGTTGAAAACCCACTTTTCGCACTTGTGTTAGTGTTGAAAAACTTCTTTTCGCATTTGTGTTAGTGTTGAAAAACCACTTTTCGCACTTGTGTTGGTGCAGGAAACCACTTTTGCACTTGTATTAGTGTGGAAAAACCACTTTTCGCACTTGTGTTAGTGTTGAAAAACCACTTTTCGCACTTGTGTTAGTGTTGAAAAACCACTTTTCGCACTTGTGTTGGTGCAGGAAACCACTTTTGCACTTGTATTAGTGTGGAAAAAACACTTTTTGCACTTGTGATAGTGTTGAAAAACCACTTTTCGCACTTGTGTTAGTGTTGAAAAACCACTTTTCGCACTTGTTTTGGTGCAGGAAACCACTTTTGCACTTGTATTAGTGTGGAAAAACCACTTTTTGCACTTGTGATAGTGTTGAAAACCCACTTTTCGCACTTGTGTTAGTGTTGAAATACCACTTTTCGCACTTGTGTTAGTGTTGAAAAACCACTTTTCGCACTTGTGTTGGTGCAGGAAACCACTTTTGCACTTGTATTAGTGTGGGAAAACCACTTTTCGCACTTGTGTTAGTGTTGAAAAACCACTTTTCGCACTTGTGTTAGTGTTGAAATACCACTTTTCGCACTTGTGTTAGTGTTGAAAAACCACTTTTCGCACTTGTGTTGGTGCAGGAAACCACTTTTGCACTTCTATTAGTGTGGAAAAACACTTTTCGCACTTGTGTTAGTGTTGAAAAACCACTTTTCGCACTTGTCTTAGTGTTGAAAGACTACTTTTCGCACTTGTGTTGGTGCAGGAAACCACTTTTGCACTTGTATTAGTGTGGAAAAAAACACTTTTTGCACTTGTGATAGTGTTGAAAAACCACTTTTCGCACTTGTGTTAGTGTTGAAAAACCACTTTTCGCACTTGTGTTGGTGGAGGAAACCACTTTTGCACTTGTATTAGTGTGGAAAAAACCACTTTTCGCACTTGTGTTAGTGTTGAAAAACCACTTTTCGCACTTGTGTTGGTGCAGGAAACCACTTTTGCACTTGTATTAGTGTGGAAAAACCACTTTTCGCACTTGTGTTAGTGTTGAAAAACCACTTTTCGCACTTGTGTTAGTGTTGAAAAACCACTTTTCGCACTTGTGTTGGTGCAGGAAACCACTTTTGCACTTGTATTAGTGTGGAAAAAACAATTTTTGCACTTGTGATAGTGTTGAAAAACCACTTTTCGCACTTGCGTTAGTGTTGAAAAACCACTTTTCGCACTTGCGTTGGTGGAGGAAACCACTTTTGCACTTGTATTAGTGTGGAAAAACCACTTTTCGCACTTGTGTTAGTGTTGAAAAACCACTTTTCGCACTTGTGTTGGTGCAGGAAACCACTTTTGCACTTGTATTAGTGTGGAAAAACCACTTTCGCACTTGTGTTAGTGTTGAAAAACCACTTTTCGCACTTGTGTTAGTGTTGAAAAACCACTTTTCGCACTTGTGTTGGTGCAGGAAACCACTTTTGCACTTGTATTAGTGTGGCAAAAACACTTTTTGCACTTGTGATAGTGTTGAAAAACCACTTTTCGCACTGTGTTAGTGTTGAAAAACCACTTTTCGCACTTGTGTTGGTGCAGGAAACCACTTTTGCACTTGTATTAGTGTGGAAAAACCACTTTTCACACTTGTGTTAGTGTTGAAAAACCACTTTTCGCACTTGTGTTAGTGTTGAAAAACCACTTTTCGCACTTGTGTTGGTGAAGGAAACCACTTTTGCACTTGTATTAGTGTGGAAAAACCACTTTTCGCACTTGTGTTAGTATTGAAAAACCACTTTTCGCACTTGTGTTAGTGTTGAAAAACCACTTTTCGCACTTGTGTTACTGTTGAAAAACCACGTTTCGCACTTGTGTTAGTGTTGAAAAACCACTTTTGCACTTGTGTTGGTGCAGGAAACCACTTTTGCACTTGTATTAGTGTGGCAAAAAACACTTTTCGCACTTGTGTTAGTGTTGAAAAACCACTTTTCGCACTTGTGTTAGTGTTGAAAAACCACTTTTCGCACTTGTGTTGGTGCAGGAAACCACTTTTGCACTTGTATTAGTGTGGAAAAAACACTTTTCGCACTTGTGTTAGTGTTGAAAAACCACTTTTCGCACTTGTGTTAGTGTTGAAATACCACTTTTTGCACTTGTGTTAGTGTTGAAAAACCACTTTTCGCACTTGTTTTGGTGCAGGAAACCACTTTTGCACTTGTATTAGTGTGGAAAAACCACTTTTCGCACTTGTGTTAGTGTTGAAAAACCACTTTTCGCACTTGTGTTGGTGCAGGAAACCACTTTTGCACTTGTATTAGTGTGGAAAAAACACTTTTTGCACTTGTGATAGTGTTGAAAAACCACTTTTCGCACATGTGTTAGTGTTGAAAAACCACTTTTCGCACTTGTGTTGGTGGAGGAAACCACTTTTGCACTTGTATTAGTGTGGATAAACCACTTTTCTCACTTGTGTTAGTGTTGAAAAACCACTTTTCGCACTTGTGTTAGTGTTGAAATACCACTTTTCGCACGTGTGTTGGTACAGGAAACCCCTTTTGCACTTGTATTAGTGTGGAAAAAACACTTTTTGCACTTGTGATAGTGTTGAAAAACCACTTTTTGCACTTGTGTTAGTGTTGAAAAACCACTTTTCGCACTTGTATTGGTGCAGGAAACCACTTTTGCACTTGTATTAGTGTGGAAAAACCACTTTTCGCACTTGTGTTAGTGTTGAAAAACCACTTTTCGCACTTGTGTTAGTGTTAAAAACCCACTTTTCGCACTTGTGTTAGTGTTGAAAAACCACTTTTCGCACTTGTGTTGGTGCAGGAAACCACTTTTGCACTTGTATCAGTGTGGAAAAAACACTTTTCGCACTTGTGTTAGTGTTGAAAAACCACTTTTCGCACTTGTGTTAGTGTTGAAAAACCACTTTTCGCACTTGTGTTGGTGCAGGAAACCACTTTTGCACTTGTACTAGTGTGGAAAAAACACTTTTCGCACTTGTGTTAGTGTTGAAAAACCACTTTTCGCACTTGTGTTAGTGTTGAAAAACCACTTTTCGCACTTGTGTTGGTGGAGGAAACCACTTTTGCACTTGTATTAGTGTGGAAAAACCACTTTTCGCACTTGTGTTAGTGTTGAAAAACCACTTTTCGCACTTGTGTTGGTGCAGGAAACCACTTTTGCACTTGTATTATTGTGGAAAAACCACTTTTCGCACTTGTGTTAGTGTTGAAAAACCACTTTTCGCACTTGTGTTAGTGTTGAAAAACCACTTTTCGCACTTGTGTTGGTGCAGGAAACCACTTTTGCACTTGTATTAGTGTGGAAAAAACAATTTTTGCACTTGTGATAGTGTTGAAAAACCACTTTTCGCACTTGTGTTAGTGTTGAAAAACCACTTTTCGCACTTGCGTTGGTGGAGGAAACCACTTTTGCACTTGTATTAGTGTGGAAAAACCACTTTTCGCACTTGTGTTAGTGTTGAAAAACCACTTTTCGCACTTGTGTTGGTGCAGGAAACCACTTTTGCACTTGTATTAGTGTGGAAAAACCACTTTTCGCACTTGTGTTAGTGTTGAAAAACCACTTTTCGCACTTGTGTTAGTGTTGAAAAACCACTTTTCGCACTTGTGTTGGTGCAGGAAACCACTTTTGCACTTGTATTAGTGTGGAAAAAACACTTTTTGCACTTGTGATAGTGTTGAAAACCCACTTTTCGCACTTGTGTTAGTGTTGAAAAACCACTTTTCGCACTTGTGTTGGTGCAGGAAACCACTTTTGCACTTATATTAGTGTCGAAAAACCACTTTTCGCACTTGTGTTAGTGTTGAAAAACCACTTTTCGCACTTGTGTTAGTGTTGAAAAACCACTTTTCGCACTTGTGTTGGTGAAGGAAACCACTTTTGCACTTGTATTAGTGTGGCAAAACCACTTTTCGCACTTGGGTTAGTATTGAAAAACCACTTTTCGCACTTGTGTTAGTGTTGAAAAACCACTTTTTGCACTTGTGTTAGTGTTGAAAAACCACGTTTCGCACTTGTGTTAGTGTTGAAAAACCACTTTCCGCACTTGTGTTGGTGCAGGAAACCACTTTTGCACTTGTATTAGTGTGGAAAAAACACTTTTCGCACTTGTGTTAGTGTTGAAAAACCACTTTCGCACTTGTGTTAGTGTTGAAATACCACTTTTTGCACTTGTGTTAGTGTTGAAAAACCACTTTTCGCACTTGCGTTGGTGCAGGAAACCACTTTTGCACTTGTATTAGTGTGGAAAAACCACTTTTCGCACTTGTGTTAGTGTTGAAAAACCACTTTTCGCACTTGTGTTGGTGCAGGAAACCACTTTTGCACTTGTATTAGTGTGGAAAAAACACTTTTTGCACTTGTGATAGTGTTGAAAAACCACTTTTCGCACTTGTGTTAGTGTTGAAAAACCACTTTTCGCCCTTGTGTTGGTGCAGGAAACCACTTTTGCACTTGTATTAGTGTGGAAAACCACTTTTTGCACTTGTGATAGTGTTGAAAACCCACTTTTCGCACTTTTGTTAGTGTTGAAAAACCACTTTTCGCACTTGTGTTAGTGTTGAAAAACCACTTTTCGCACTTGTGTTGGTGCAGGAAACCACTTTTGCACTTGTATTAGTGTGGAAAAAACACTTTTTGCACTTGTGATAGTGTTGAAAACCCACTTTTCGCACTTGTGTTAGTGTTGAAAAACCACTTTTCGCACTTGTGTTGGTGCAGGAAACCACTTTTGCACTTATATTAGTGTCGAAAAACCACTTTTCGCACTTGTGTTAGTGTTGAAAAACCACTTTTCGCACTTGTGTTAGTGTTGAAAAACCACTTTTCGCACTTGTGTTGGTGAAGGAAACCACTTTTGCACTTGTATTAGTGTGGCAAAACCACTTTTCGCACTTGGGTTAGTATTGAAAAACCACTTTTCGCACTTGTGTTAGTGTTGAAAAACCACTTTTCGCACTTGTGTTAGTGTTGAAAAACCACGTTTCGCACTTGTGTTAGTGTTGAAAAACCACTTTTCGCACTTGTGTTGGTGCAGGAAACCCCTTTTGCACTTGTATTAGTGTGGAAAAAACACTTTTCGCACTTGTGTTAGTGTTGAAAAACCACTTTTCGCACTTGTGTTAGTGTTGAAATACCACTTTTTGCACTTGTGTTAGTGTTGAAAAACCACTTTTCGCACTTGTGTTGGTGCAGGAAACCACTTTTGCACTTGTATTAGTGTGGAAAAACCACTTTTCGCACTTGTGTTAGTGTTGAAAAACCACTTTTCGCACTTGTGTTGGTGCAGGAAACCACTTTTGCACTTGTATTAGTGTGGAAAAAACACTTTTTGCACTTGTGATAGTGTTGAAAAACCACTTTTCGCACTTGTGTTAGTGTTGAAAAACCACTTTTCGCACTTGTGTTGGTGCAGGAAACCACTTTTGCACTTGTATTAGTGTGGAAAACCACTTTTTGCACTTGTGATAGTGTTGAAAACCCACTTTTCGCACTTGTGTTAGTGTTGAAAAACCACTTTTCGCACTTGTGTTTGTGCAGGAAACCACTTTTGCACTTGTATTAGTGTGGAAAAAACACTTTTTGCACTTCTGATAGTGTTGAAAAACCACTTTTCGCACTTGTGTTAGTGTTGAAAAACCACTTTTCGCACTTGTGTTGGTGGAGGAAACCACTTTTGCACTTGTATTATTGTGGAAAAACCACTTTTCGCACTTGTGTTAGTGTTGAAAAACCACTTTTCGCACTTGTGTTGGTGCAGGAAACCACTTTTGCACTTGTATTAGTGTGGAAAAACCACTTTTCGCACTTGTGTTAGTGTTGAAAAACCACTTTTCGCACTTGTGTTAGTGTTGAAAAACCACTTTTCGCACTTGTGTTGGTGCAGGAAACCACTTTTGCACTTGTATTAGTGTGGAAAAAACACTTTTTGCACTTGTGATAGTGTTGAAAAACCACTTTTCGCACTTGTGTTAGTGTTGAAAAACCACTTTTCGCACTTGTGTTGGTGCAGGAAACCACTTTTGCACTTGTATTAGTGTGGAAAAACCACTTTTCGCACTTGTGTTAGTATTGAAAAACCACTTTTCGCACTTGTGTTAGTGTTGAAAAACCACTTTTCGCACTTGTGTTGGTGTAGGAAACTACTTTTGCACTTGTATTAGTGTGGAAAAACCACTTTTCGCACTTGTGTTAGTATTGAAAAACCACTTTTCGCACTTGTGTTAGTGTTGAAAAACCACTTTTCGCACTTGTGTTGGTGTAGGAAACTACTTTTCGCAGTTGTGTTGGTGCAGGAAACCACTTTTTGCACTTGTATTAGTGTGGAAAAACACTTTTTGCACTTGTGATAGTGTTGAAAAACCACTTTTCGCACTTGTGTTGGTGCAGGAAACCACTTTTGCACTTGTATTAGTGTGGAAAAACCACTTTTCGCACTTGTGTTAGTGTTGAAAAACCACTTTTCGCACTTGTGTTAGTGTTGAAAAACCACTTTTCGCACTTGTGTTGGTGCAGGAAATCACTTTTGCACTTGTATTAGTGTGGAAAAAACACTTTTTGCACTTGTGATAGTGTTGAAAAACCACTTTTCGCACTTGTGTTAGTGTTGAAAAACCACTTTTCGCACTTGTGTTGGTGCAGGAAACCACTTTTGCACTTGTATTAGTGTGGAAAAACCACTTTTCGCACTTGTGTTAGTGTTGAAAAACCACTTTTCGCACTTGTGTTGGTGCAGGAAACCACTTTTGCACTTGTATTAGTGTGGAAAAACCACTTTTCGCACTTGTGTTAGTGTTGAAAAACCACTTTTCGCACTTGTGTTAGTGTTGAAAAACCACTTTTCGCACTTGTGTTGGTGTGGAAAAACCACTTTTCGCACTTGTGTTAGTGTTGAAAAACCACTTTTCGCACTTGTGTTGGTGCAGGAAACCACTTTTGCACTTGTATTAGTGTGGAAAAACCACTTTTCGCACTTGTGTTAGTGTTGAAAAACCACTTTTCGCACTTGTGTTAGTGTTGAAAAACCACTTTTCGCACTTGTGTTGGTGCAGGAAACCACTTTTGCACTTGTATTAGTGTGGAAAAACCACTTTTCGCACTTGTGTGAGTGTTGAAAAACCACTTTTCGCACTTGTGTTAGTGTTGAAAAACCACTTTTCGCACTTGTGTTAGTGTTGAAAAACCACTTTTCGCACTTGTGTTAGTGTTGAAAAACCACTTTTCGCACTTGTGTTAGTGTTGAAAAACCACTTTTCGCACTTGTGTTGGTGCAGGAAACCACTTTCGCACTTGTGTTGGTGAAGGAAACCACTTTTGCACTTGTATTAGTGTGGAAAAACCACTTTTCGCACTTGTGTTAGTATTGAAAAACCACTTTTCGCACTTGTGTTAGTGTTGAAAAACCACTTTTCGCACTTGTGTTAGTGTTGAAAACCACTTTTCGCACTTGTGTTAGTGTTGAAAAACCACTTTTCGCACTTGTTTTGGTGCAGGAAACCACTTTTGCACTTGTATTAGTGTGGAAAAACCACTTTTTGCACTTGTGATAGTGTTGAAAACCCACTTTTCGCACTTGTGTTAGTGTTGAAATACCACTTTTCGCACTTGTGTTAGTGTTGAAAAACCACTTTTCGCACTTGTGTTGGTGCAGGAAACCACTTTTGCACTTGTATTAGTGTGGGAAAACCACTTTTCGCACTTGTGTTAGTGTTGAAAAACCACTTTTCGCACTTGTGTTAGTGTTGAAATACCACTTTTCGCACTTGTGTTAGTGTTGAAAAACCACTTTTCGCACTTGTGTTGGTGCAGGAAACCACTTTTGCACTTCTATTAGTGTGGAAAAACACTTTTCGCACTTGTGTTAGTGTTGAAAAACCACTTTTCGCACTTGTCTTAGTGTTGAAAGACTACTTTTCGCACTTGTGTTGGTGCAGGAAACCACTTTTGCACTTGTATTAGTGTGGAAAAAACACTTTTTGCACTTGTGATAGTGTTGAAAAACCACTTTTCGCACTTGTGTTAGTGTTGAAAAACCACTTTTCGCACTTGTGTTGGTGGAGGAAACCACTTTTGCACTTGTATTAGTGTGGAAAAAACCACTTTTCGCACTTGTGTTAGTGTTGAAAAACCACTTTTCGCACTTGTGTTGGTGCAGGAAACCACTTTTGCACTTGTATTAGTGTGGAAAAACCACTTTTCGCACTTGTGTTAGTGTTGAAAAACCACTTTTCGCACTTGTGTTAGTGTTGAAAAACCACTTTTCGCACTTGTGTTGGTGCAGGAAACCACTTTTGCACTTGTATTAGTGTGGAAAAAACAATTTTTGCACTTGTGATAGTGTTGAAAAACCACTTTTCGCACTTGCGTTAGTGTTGAAAAACCACTTTTCGCACTTGCGTTGGTGGAGGAAACCACTTTTGCACTTGTATTAGTGTGGAAAAACCACTTTTCGCACTTGTGTTAGTGTTGAAAAACCACTTTTCGCACTTGTGTTGGTGCAGGAAACCACTTTTGCACTTGTATTAGTGTGGAAAAACCACTTTCGCACTTGTGTTAGTGTTGAAAAACCACTTTTCGCACTTGTGTTAGTGTTGAAAAACCACTTTTCGCACTTGTGTTGGTGCAGGAAACCACTTTTGCACTTGTATTAGTGTGGCAAAAACACTTTTTGCACTTGTGATAGTGTTGAAAAACCACTTTTCGCACTGTGTTAGTGTTGAAAAACCACTTTTCGCACTTGTGTTGGTGCAGGAAACCACTTTTGCACTTGTATTAGTGTGGAAAAACCACTTTTCGCACTTGTGTTAGTGTTGAAAAACCACTTTTCGCACTTGTGTTAGTGTTGAAAAACCACTTTTCGCACTTGTGTTGGTGAAGGAAACCACTTTTGCACTTGTATTAGTGTGGAAAAACCACTTTTCGCACTTGTGTTAGTATTGAAAAACCACTTTTCGCACTTGTGTTAGTGTTGAAAAACCACTTTTCGCACTTGTGTTACTGTTGAAAAACCACGTTTCGCACTTGTGTTAGTGTTGAAAAACCACTTTTCGCACTTGTGTTGGTGCAGGAAACCACTTTTGCACTTGTATTAGTGTGGCAAAAAACACTTTTCGCACTTGTGTTAGTGTTGAAAAACCACTTTTCGCACTTGTGTTAGTGTTGAAAAACCACTTTTCGCACTTGTGTTGGTGCAGGAAACCACTTTTGCACTTGTATTAGTGTGGAAAAAACACTTTTCGCACTTGTGTTAGTGTTGAAAAACCACTTTCGCACTTGTGTTAGTGTTGAAATACCACTTTTTGCACTTGTGTTAGTGTTGAAAAACCACTTTTCGCACTTGCGTTGGTGCAGGAAACCACTTTTGCACTTGTATTAGTGTGGAAAAACCACTTTTCGCACTTGTGTTAGTGTTGAAAAACCACTTTTCGCACTTGTGTTGGTGCAGGAAACCACTTTTGCACTTGTATTAGTGTGGAAAAAACACTTTTTGCACTTGTGATAGTGTTGAAAAACCACTTTTCGCACTTGTGTTAGTGTTGAAAAACCACTTTTCGCCCTTGTGTTGGTGCAGGAAACCACTTTTGCACTTGTATTAGTGTGGAAAACCACTTTTTGCACTTGTGATAGTGTTGAAAACCCACTTTTCGCACTTTTGTTAGTGTTGAAAAACCACTTTTCGCACTTGTGTTAGTGTTGAAAAACCACTTTTCGCACTTGTGTTGGTGCAGGAAACCACTTTTGCACTTGTATTAGTGTGGAAAAAACACTTTTTGCACTTGTGATAGTGTTGAAAACCCACTTTTCGCACTTGTGTTAGTGTTGAAAAACCACTTTTCGCACTTGTGTTGGTGCAGGAAACCACTTTTGCACTTATATTAGTGTCGAAAAACCACTTTTCGCACTTGTGTTAGTGTTGAAAAACCACTTTTCGCACTTGTGTTAGTGTTGAAAAACCACTTTTCGCACTTGTGTTGGTGAAGGAAACCACTTTTGCACTTGTATTAGTGTGGCAAAACCACTTTTCGCACTTGGGTTAGTATTGAAAAACCACTTTTCGCACTTGTGTTAGTGTTGAAAAACCACTTTTCGCACTTGTGTTAGTGTTGAAAAACCACGTTTCGCACTTGTGTTAGTGTTGAAAAACCACTTTTCGCACTTGTGTTGGTGCAGGAAACCCCTTTTGCACTTGTATTAGTGTGGAAAAAACACTTTTCGCACTTGTGTTAGTGTTGAAAAACCACTTTTCGCACTTGTGTTAGTGTTGAAATACCACTTTTTGCACTTGTGTTAGTGTTGAAAAACCACTTTTCGCACTTGTGTTGGTGCAGGAAACCACTTTTGCACTTGTATTAGTGTGGAAAAACCACTTTTCGCACTTGTGTTAGTGTTGAAAAACCACTTTTCGCACTTGTGTTGGTGCAGGAAACCACTTTTGCACTTGTATTAGTGTGGAAAAAACACTTTTTGCACTTGTGATAGTGTTGAAAAACCACTTTTCGCACTTGTGTTAGTGTTGAAAAACCACTTTTCGCACTTGTGTTGGTGCAGGAAACCACTTTTGCACTTGTATTAGTGTGGAAAACCACTTTTTGCACTTGTGATAGTGTTGAAAACCCACTTTTCGCACTTGTGTTAGTGTTGAAAAACCACTTTTCGCACTTGTGTTTGTGCAGGAAACCACTTTTGCACTTGTATTAGTGTGGAAAAAACACTTTTTGCACTTCTGATAGTGTTGAAAAACCACTTTTCGCACTTGTGTTAGTGTTGAAAAACCACTTTTCGCACTTGTGTTGGTGGAGGAAACCACTTTTGCACTTGTATTATTGTGGAAAAACCACTTTTCGCACTTGTGTTAGTGTTGAAAAACCACTTTTCGCACTTGTGTTGGTGCAGGAAACCACTTTTGCACTTGTATTAGTGTGGAAAAACCACTTTTCGCACTTGTGTTAGTGTTGAAAAACCACTTTTCGCACTTGTGTTAGTGTTGAAAAACCACTTTTCGCACTTGTGTTGGTGCAGGAAACCACTTTTGCACTTGTATTAGTGTGGAAAAAACACTTTTTGCACTTGTGATAGTGTTGAAAAACCACTTTTCGCACTTGTGTTAGTGTTGAAAAACCACTTTTCGCACTTGTGTTGGTGCAGGAAACCACTTTTGCACTTGTATTAGTGTGGAAAAACCACTTTTCGCACTTGTGTTAGTATTGAAAAACCACTTTTCGCACTTGTGTTAGTGTTGAAAAACCACTTTTCGCACTTGTGTTGGTGTAGGAAACTACTTTTGCACTTGTATTAGTGTGGAAAAACCACTTTTCGCACTTGTGTTAGTATTGAAAAACCACTTTTCGCACTTGTGTTAGTGTTGAAAAACCACTTTTCGCACTTGTGTTGGTGTAGGAAACTACTTTTCGCAGTTGTGTTGGTGCAGGAAACCACTTTTTGCACTTGTATTAGTGTGGAAAAACACTTTTTGCACTTGTGATAGTGTTGAAAAACCACTTTTCGCACTTGTGTTGGTGCAGGAAACCACTTTTGCACTTGTATTAGTGTGGAAAAACCACTTTTCGCACTTGTGTTAGTGTTGAAAAACCACTTTTCGCACTTGTGTTAGTGTTGAAAAACCACTTTTCGCACTTGTGTTGGTGCAGGAAATCACTTTTGCACTTGTATTAGTGTGGAAAAAACACTTTTTGCACTTGTGATAGTGTTGAAAAACCACTTTTCGCACTTGTGTTAGTGTTGAAAAACCACTTTTCGCACTTGTGTTGGTGCAGGAAACCACTTTTGCACTTGTATTAGTGTGGAAAAACCACTTTTCGCACTTGTGTTAGTGTTGAAAAACCACTTTTCGCACTTGTGTTAGTGTTGAAAAACCACTTTTCGCACTTGTGTTAGTGTGGAAAAACCACTTTTCGCACTTGTGTTAGTGTTGAAAAACCACTTTTCGCACTTGTGTTGGTGCAGGAAACCACTTTTGCACTTGTATTAGTGTGGAAAAACCACTTTTCGCACTTGTGTTAGTGTTGAAAAACCACTTTTCGCACTTGTGTTAGTGTTGAAAAACCACTTTTCGCACTTGTGTTGGTGTGGAAAAACCACTTTTCGCACTTGTGTTAGTGTTGAAAAACCACTTTTCGCACTTGTGTTGGTGCAGGAAACCACTTTTGCACTTGTATTAGTGTGGAAAAACCACTTTTCGCACTTGTGTTAGTGTTGAAAAACCACTTTTCGCACTTGTGTTAGTGTTGAAAAACCACTTTTCGCACTTGTGTTGGTGCAGGAAACCACTTTTGCACTTGTATTAGTGTGGAAAAACCACTTTTCGCACTTGTGTGAGTGTTGAAAAACCACTTTTCGCACTTGTGTTAGTGTTGAAAAACCACTTTTCGCACTTGTGTTAGTGTTGAAAAACCACTTTTCGCACTTGTGTTAGTGTTGAAAAACCACTTTTCGCACTTGTGTTAGTGTTGAAAAACCACTTTTCGCACTTGTGTTGGTGCAGGAAACCACTTTCGCACTTGTGTTGGTGAAGGAAACCACTTTTGCACTTGTATTAGTGTGGAAAAACCACTTTTCGCACTTGTGTTAGTATTGAAAAACCACTTTTCGCACTTGTGTTAGTGTTGAAAAACCACTTTTCGCACTTGTGTTAGTGTTGAAAACCACTTTTCGCACTTGTGTTAGTGTTGAAAAACCACTTTTCGCACTTGTTTTGGTGCAGGAAACCACTTTTGCACTTGTATTAGTGTGGAAAAACCACTTTTTGCACTTGTGATAGTGTTGAAAACCCACTTTTCGCACTTGTGTTAGTGTTGAAATACCACTTTTCGCACTTGTGTTAGTGTTGAAAAACCACTTTTCGCACTTGTGTTGGTGCAGGAAACCACTTTTGCACTTGTATTAGTGTGGGAAAACCACTTTTCGCACTTGTGTTAGTGTTGAAAAACCACTTTTCGCACTTGTGTTAGTGTTGAAATACCACTTTTCGCACTTGTGTTAGTGTTGAAAAACCACTTTTCGCACTTGTGTTGGTGCAGGAAACCACTTTTGCACTTCTATTAGTGTGGAAAAACACTTTTCGCACTTGTGTTAGTGTTGAAAAACCACTTTTCGCACTTGTCTTAGTGTTGAAAGACTACTTTTCGCACTTGTGTTGGTGCAGGAAACCACTTTTGCACTTGTATTAGTGTGGAAAAAACACTTTTTGCACTTGTGATAGTGTTGAAAAACCACTTTTCGCACTTGTGTTAGTGTTGAAAAACCACTTTTCGCACTTGTGTTGGTGGAGGAAACCACTTTTGCACTTGTATTAGTGTGGAAAAAACCACTTTTCGCACTTGTGTTAGTGTTGAAAAACCACTTTTCGCACTTGTGTTGGTGCAGGAAACCACTTTTGCACTTGTATTAGTGTGGAAAAACCACTTTTCGCACTTGTGTTAGTGTTGAAAAACCACTTTTCGCACTTGTGTTAGTGTTGAAAAACCACTTTTCGCACTTGTGTTGGTGCAGGAAACCACTTTTGCACTTGTATTAGTGTGGAAAAAACAATTTTTGCACTTGTGATAGTGTTGAAAAACCACTTTTCGCACTTGCGTTAGTGTTGAAAAACCACTTTTCGCACTTGCGTTGGTGGAGGAAACCACTTTTGCACTTGTATTAGTGTGGAAAAACCACTTTTCGCACTTGTGTTAGTGTTGAAAAACCACTTTTCGCACTTGTGTTGGTGCAGGAAACCACTTTTGCACTTGTATTAGTGTGGAAAAACCACTTTCGCACTTGTGTTAGTGTTGAAAAACCACTTTTCGCACTTGTGTTAGTGTTGAAAAACCACTTTTCGCACTTGTGTTGGTGCAGGAAACCACTTTTGCACTTGTATTAGTGTGGCAAAAACACTTTTTGCACTTGTGATAGTGTTGAAAAACCACTTTTCGCACTGTGTTAGTGTTGAAAAACCACTTTTCGCACTTGTGTTGGTGCAGGAAACCACTTTTGCACTTGTATTAGTGTGGAAAAACCACTTTTCGCACTTGTGTTAGTGTTGAAAAACCACTTTTCGCACTTGTGTTAGTGTTGAAAAACCACTTTTCGCACTTGTGTTGGTGAAGGAAACCACTTTTGCACTTGTATTAGTGTGGAAAAACCACTTTTCGCACTTGTGTTAGTATTGAAAAACCACTTTTCGCACTTGTGTTAGTGTTGAAAAACCACTTTTCGCACTTGTGTTACTGTTGAAAAACCACGTTTCGCACTTGTGTTAGTGTTGAAAAACCACTTTTCGCACTTGTGTTGGTGCAGGAAACCACTTTTGCACTTGTATTAGTGTGGCAAAAAACACTTTTCGCACTTGTGTTAGTGTTGAAAAACCACTTTTCGCACTTGTGTTAGTGTTGAAAAACCACTTTTCGCACTTGTGTTGGTGCAGGAAACCACTTTTGCACTTGTATTAGTGTGGAAAAAACACTTTTCGCACTTGTGTTAGTGTTGAAAAACCACTTTTCGCACTTGTGTTAGTGTTGAAATACCACTTTTTGCACTTGTGTTAGTGTTGAAAAACCACTTTTCGCACTTGTTTTGGTGCAGGAAACCACTTTTGCACTTGTATTAGTGTGGAAAAACCACTTTTCGCACTTGTGTTAGTGTTGAAAAACCACTTTTCGCACTTGTGTTGGTGCAGGAAACCACTTTTGCACTTGTATTAGTGTGGAAAAAACACTTTTTGCACTTGTGATAGTGTTGAAAAACCACTTTTCGCACATGTGTTAGTGTTGAAAAACCACTTTTCGCACTTGTGTTGGTGGAGGAAACCACTTTTGCACTTGTATTAGTGTGGATAAACCACTTTTCTCACTTGTGTTAGTGTTGAAAAACCACTTTTCGCACTTGTGTTAGTGTTGAAATACCACTTTTCGCACGTGTGTTGGTACAGGAAACCCCTTTTGCACTTGTATTAGTGTGGAAAAAACACTTTTTGCACTTGTGATAGTGTTGAAAAACCACTTTTTGCACTTGTGTTAGTGTTGAAAAACCACTTTTCGCACTTGTATTGGTGCAGGAAACCACTTTTGCACTTGTATTAGTGTGGAAAAACCACTTTTCGCACTTGTGTTAGTGTTGAAAAACCACTTTTCGCACTTGTGTTAGTGTTAAAAACCCACTTTTCGCACTTGTGTTAGTGTTGAAAAACCACTTTTCGCACTTGTGTTGGTGCAGGAAACCACTTTTGCACTTGTATCAGTGTGGAAAAAACACTTTTCGCACTTGTGTTAGTGTTGAAAAACCACTTTTCGCACTTGTGTTAGTGTTGAAAAACCACTTTTCGCACTTGTGTTGGTGCAGGAAACCACTTTTGCACTTGTACTAGTGTGGAAAAAACACTTTTCGCACTTGTGTTAGTGTTGAAAAACCACTTTTCGCACTTGTGTTAGTGTTGAAAAACCACTTTTCGCACTTGTGTTGGTGGAGGAAACCACTTTTGCACTTGTATTAGTGTGGAAAAACCACTTTTCGCACTTGTGTTAGTGTTGAAAAACCACTTTTCGCACTTGTGTTGGTGCAGGAAACCACTTTTGCACTTGTATTATTGTGGAAAAACCACTTTTCGCACTTGTGTTAGTGTTGAAAAACCACTTTTCGCACTTGTGTTAGTGTTGAAAAACCACTTTTCGCACTTGTGTTGGTGCAGGAAACCACTTTTGCACTTGTATTAGTGTGGAAAAAACAATTTTTGCACTTGTGATAGTGTTGAAAAACCACTTTTCGCACTTGTGTTAGTGTTGAAAAACCACTTTTCGCACTTGCGTTGGTGGAGGAAACCACTTTTGCACTTGTATTAGTGTGGAAAAACCACTTTTCGCACTTGTGTTAGTGTTGAAAAACCACTTTTCGCACCTGTGTTGGTGCAGGAAACCACTTTTGCACTTGTATTAGTGTGGAAAAACCACTTTTCGCACTTGTGTTAGTGTTGAAAAACCACTTTTCGCACTTGTGTTAGTGTTGAAAAACCACTTTTCGCACTTGTGTTGGTGCAGGAAACCACTTTTGCACTTGTATTAGTGTGGAAAAAACACTTTTTGCACTTGTGATAGTGTTGAAAACCCACTTTTCGCACTTGTGTTAGTGTTGAAAAACCACTTTTCGCACTTGTGTTGGTGCAGGAAACCACTTTTGCACTTATATTAGTGTCGAAAAACCACTTTTCGCACTTGTGTTAGTGTTGAAAAACCACTTTTCGCACTTGTGTTAGTGTTGAAAAACCACTTTTCGCACTTGTGTTGGTGCAGGAAACCACTTTTGCACTTGTATTAGTGTGGAAAAAACAATTTTTGCACTTGTGATAGTGTTGAAAAACCACTTTTCGCACTTGTGTTAGTGTTGAAAAACCACTTTTCGCACTTGCGTTGGTGGAGGAAACCACTTTTGCACTTGTATTAGTGTGGAAAAACCACTTTTCGCACTTGTGTTAGTGTTGAAAAACCACTTTTCGCACTTGTGTTGGTGCAGGAAACCACTTTTGCACTTGTATTAGTGTGGAAAAACCACTTTTCGCACTTGTGTTAGTGTTGAAAAACCACTTTTCGCACTTGTGTTAGTGTTGAAAAACCACTTTTCGCACTTGTGTTGGTGCAGGAAACCACTTTTGCACTTGTATTAGTGTGGAAAAAACACTTTTTGCACTTGTGATAGTGTTGAAAACCCACTTTTCGCACTTGTGTTAGTGTTGAAAAACCACTTTTCGCACTTGTGTTGGTGCAGGAAACCACTTTTGCACTTATATTAGTGTCGAAAAACCACTTTTCGCACTTGTGTTAGTGTTGAAAAACCACTTTTCGCACTTGTGTTAGTGTTGAAAAACCACTTTTCGCACTTGTGTTGGTGAAGGAAACCACTTTTGCACTTGTATTAGTGTGGCAAAACCACTTTTCGCACTTGGGTTAGTATTGAAAAACCACTTTTCGCACTTGTGTTAGTGTTGAAAAACCACTTTTTGCACTTGTGTTAGTGTTGAAAAACCACGTTTCGCACTTGTGTTAGTGTTGAAAAACCACTTTCCGCACTTGTGTTGGTGCAGGAAACCACTTTTGCACTTGTATTAGTGTGGAAAAAACACTTTTCGCACTTGTGTTAGTGTTGAAAAACCACTTTCGCACTTGTGTTAGTGTTGAAATACCACTTTTTGCACTTGTGTTAGTGTTGAAAAACCACTTTTCGCACTTGTGTTGGTGCAGGAAACCACTTTTGCACTTGTATTAGTGTGGAAAAACACTTTTCGCACTTGTGTTAGTGTTGAAAAACCACTTTTCGCACTTGTGTTGGTGCAGGAAACCACTTTTGCACTTGTATTAGTGTGGAAAAAACACTTTTTGCACTTGTGATAGTGTTGAAAAACCACTTTTCGCACTTGTGTTAGTGTTGAAAAACCACTTTTCGCACTTGTGTTGGTGCAGGAAACCACTTTTGCACTTGTATTAGTGTGGAAAACCACTTTTTGCACTTGTGATAGTGTTGAAAACCCACTTTTCGCACTTTTGTTAGTGTTGAAAAACCACTTTTCGCACTTGTGTTAGTGTTGAAAAACCACTTTTCGCACTTGTGTTGGTGCAGGAAACCACTTTTGCACTTGTATTAGTGTGGAAAAAACACTTTTTGCACTTGTGATAGTGTTGAAAACCCACTTTTCGCACTTGTGTTAGTGTTGAAAAACCACTTTTCGCACTTGTGTTGGTGCAGGAAACCACTTTTGCACTTATATTAGTGTCGAAAAACCACTTTTCGCACTTGTGTTAGTGTTGAAAAACCACTTTTCGCACTTGTGTTAGTGTTGAAAAACCACTTTTCGCACTTGTGTTGGTGAAGGAAACCACTTTTGCACTTGTATTAGTGTGGCAAAACCACTTTTCGCACTTGGGTTAGTATTGAAAAACCACTTTTCGCACTTGTGTTAGTGTTGAAAAACCACTTTTCGCACTTGTGTTAGTGTTGAAAAACCACGTTTCGCACTTGTGTTAGTGTTGAAAAACCACTTTCGCACTTGTGTTGGTGCAGGAAACCCCTTTTGCACTTGTATTAGTGTGGAAAAAACACTTTTCGCACTTGTGTTAGTGTTGAAAAACCACTTTTCGCACTTGTGTTAGTGTTGAAATACCACTTTTTGCACTTGTGTTAGTGTTGAAAAACCACTTTTCGCACTTGTGTTGGTGCAGGAAACCACTTTTGCACTTGTATTAGTGTGGAAAAACCACTTTTCGCACTTGTGTTAGTGTTGAAAAACCACTTTTCGCACTTGTGTTGGTGCAGGAAACCACTTTTGCACTTGTATTAGTGTGGAAAAAACACTTTTTGCACTTGTGATAGTGTTGAAAAACCACTTTTCGCACTTGTGTTAGTGTTGAAAAACCACTTTTCGCACTTGTGTTGGTGCAGGAAACCACTTTTGCACTTGTATTAGTGTGGAAAACCACTTTTTGCACTTGTGATAGTGTTGAAAACCCACTTTTCGCACTTGTGTTAGTGTTGAAAAACCACTTTTCGCACTTGTGTTTGTGCAGGAAACCACTTTTGCACTTGTATTAGTGTGGAAAAAACACTTTTTGCACTTCTGATAGTGTTGAAAAACCACTTTTCGCACTTGTGTTAGTGTTGAAAAACCACTTTTCGCACTTGTGTTGGTGGAGGAAACCACTTTTGCACTTGTATTATTGTGGAAAAACCACTTTTCGCACTTGTGTTAGTGTTGAAAAACCACTTTTCGCACTTGTGTTGGTGCAGGAAACCACTTTTGCACTTGTATTAGTGTGGAAAAACCACTTTTCGCACTTGTGTTAGTGTTGAAAAACCACTTTTCGCACTTGTGTTAGTGTTGAAAAACCACTTTTCGCACTTGTGTTGGTGCAGGAAACCACTTTTGCACTTGTATTAGTGTGGAAAAAACACTTTTTGCACTTGTGATAGTGTTGAAAAACCACTTTTCGCACTTGTGTTAGTGTTGAAAAACCACTTTTCGCACTTGTGTTGGTGCAGGAAACCACTTTTGCACTTGTATTAGTGTGGAAAAACCACTTTTCGCACTTGTGTTTGTGTTGAAAAACCACTTTTCGCACTTGTGTTAGTGTTGAAAAACCACTTTTCGCACTTGTGTTGGTGAAGGAAACCACTTTTGCACTTGTATTAGTGTGGAAAAACCACTTTTCGCACTTGTGTTAGTATTGAAAAACCACTTTTCGCACTTGTGTTAGTGTTGAAAAACCACTTTTCGCACTTGTGTTGGTGTAGGAAACTACTTTTCGCACTTGTGTTGGTGCAGGAAACCACTTTTTGCACTTGTATTAGTGTGGAAAAACACTTTTTGCACTTGTGATAGTGTTGAAAAACCACTTTTCGCACTTGTGTTGGTGCAGGAAACCACTTTTGCACTTGTATTAGTGTGGAAAAACCACTTTTCGCACTTGTGTTAGTGTTGAAAAACCACTTTTCGCACTTGTGTTAGTGTTGAAAAACCACTTTTCGCACTTGTGTTGGTGCAGGAAATCACTTTTGCACTTGTATTAGTGTGGAAAAAACACTTTTTGCACTTGTGATAGTGTTGAAAAACCACTTTTCGCACTTGTGTTAGTGTTGAAAAACCACTTTTCGCACTTGTGTTGGTGCAGGAAACCACTTTTGCACTTGTATTAGTGTGGAAAAACCACTTTTCGCACTTGTGTTAGTGTTGAAAAACCACTTTTCGCACTTGTGTTAGTGTTGAAAAACCACTTTTCGCACTTGTGTTAGTGTGGAAAAACCACTTTTCGCACTTGTGTTAGTGTTGAAAAACCACTTTTCGCACTTGTGTTGGTGCAGGAAACCACTTTTGCACTTGTATTAGTGTGGAAAAACCACTTTTCGCACTTGTGTTAGTGTTGAAAAACCACTTTTCGCACTTGTGTTAGTGTTGAAAAACCACTTTTCGCACTTGTGTTGGTGTGGAAAAACCACTTTTCGCACTTGTGTTAGTGTTGAAAAACCACTTTTCGCACTTGTGTTGGTGCAGGAAACCACTTTTGCACTTGTATTAGTGTGGAAAAACCACTTTTCGCACTTGTGTTAGTGTTGAAAAACCACTTTTCGCACTTGTGTTAGTGTTGAAAAACCACTTTTCGCACTTGTGTTGGTGCAGGAAACCACTTTTGCACTTGTATTAGTGTGGAAAAACCACTTTTCGCACTTGTGTGAGTGTTGAAAAACCACTTTTCGCACTTGTGTTAGTGTTGAAAAACCACTTTTCGCACTTGTTGTTAGTGTTGAAAAACCACTTTTCGCACTTGTGTTAGTGTTGAAAAACCACTTTTCGCACTTGTGTTAGTGTTGAAAAACCACTTTTCGCACTTGTGTTGGTGCAGGAAACCACTTTCGCACTTGTGTTGGTGAAGGAAACCACTTTTGCACTTGTATTAGTGTGGAAAAACCACTTTTCGCACTTGTGTTAGTATTGAAAAACCACTTTTCGCACTTGTGTTAGTGTTGAAAAACCACTTTTCGCACTTGTGTTAGTGTTGAAAAACCACGTTTCGCACTTGTGTTAGTGTTGAAAAACCACTTTTCGCACTTGTGTTGGTGCAGGAAACCAATTTTGCACTTGTATTAGTGTGGAAAAAACACTTTTCGCACTTGTGTTAGTGTTGAAAAACCACTTTTCGCACTTGTGTTAGCGTTGAAAAACCACTTTTCGCACTTGTGTTGGTGCAGGAAACCACTTTTGCACTTGTATTAGTGTGGAAAAAACACTTTTCGCACTTGTGTTAGTGTTGAAAAACCACTTTTCGCACTTGTGTTAGTGTTGAAATACCACTTTTTGCACTTGTGTTAGTGTTGAAAAAACCACTTTTCGCACTTGTTTTGGTGCAGGAAACCACATTTGCACTTGTATTAGTGTGGAAAAACCACTTTTTACACTTGTGTTAGTGTTGAAAAACCACTTTTCGCACTTGTGTTGGTGCAGGAAACCACTTTTGCACTTGTATTAGTGTGGAAAAAACACTTTTTGCACTTGTGATAGTGTTGAAAAACCACTTTTCGCACATGTGTTAGTGTTGAAAAACCACTTTTCGCACTTGTGTTGGTGGAGGAAACCACTTTTGCACTTGTATTAGTGTGGAAAAACCACTTTTCTCACTTGTGTTAGTGTTGAAAAACCACTTTTCGCACTTGTGTTAGTGTTGAAAAACCACTTTTCGCACGTGTGTTGGTGGAGGAAACCACTTTTGCACTTGTATTAGTGTGGAAAAACCACTTTTCTCACTTGTGTTAGTGTTGAAAAACCACTTTTCGCACTTGTGTTAGTGTTGAAATACCACTTTTCGCACTTGTGTTAGTGTTGAAAAACCACTTTTCGCACTTGTGTTGGTGCAGGAAACCACTTTTGCACTTGTATTAGTGTGGAAAAAACACTTTTTGCACTTGTGATAGTGTTGAAAAACCACTTTTCGCATTTGTGTTGGTGCAGGAAACCACTTTTGCACTTGTATTAGTGTGGAAAAACCACTTTTCGCACTTGTGTTATTGTTGAAAACCCACTTTTCGCACTTGTGTTAGTGTTAAAAACCCACTTTTCGCACTTGTGTTAGTGTTGAAAAACCACTTTTCGCACTTGTGTTGGTGCAGGAAACCACTTTTGCACTTGTATCAGTGTGGAAAAAACACTTTTCGCACTTGTGTTAGTGTTGAAAAACCACTTTTCGCACTTGTGTTAGTGTTGAAAAACCACTTTTCGCACTTGTGTTGGTGCAGGAAACCACTTTTGCACTTGTATTAGTGTGGAAAAAACACTTTTTGCACTTGTGATAGTGTTGAAAAACTACTTTTCGCACTTGTGTTAGTGTTGAAAAACCACTTTTCGCACTTGTGTTGGTGCAGGAAACCACTTTTGCTCTTGTATTAGTGTGGAAAAACCACTTTTTGCACTTGTGATAGTGTTGAAAACCCACTTTTCGCACTTGTGTTAGTGTTGAAAAACTACTTTTCGCATTTGTGTTAGTGTTGAAAAACCACTTTTCGCACTTGTGTTGGTGCAGGAAACCACTTTTGCACTTGTATTAGTGTGGAAAAACCACTTTTCGCACTTGTGTTAGTGTTGAAAAACCACTTTTCGCACTTGTGTTAGTGTTGAAAAACCACTTTTCGCACTTGTGTTGGTGCAGGAAACCACTTTTGCTCTTGTATTAGTGTGGAAAAACACTTTTTGCACTTGTGATAGTGTTGAAAACCCACTTTTCGCACTTGTGTTAGTGTTGAAAAACTACTTTTCGCATTTGTGTTAGTGTTGAAAAACCACTTTTCGCACTTGTGTTGGTGCAGGAAACCACTTTTGCACTTGTATTAGTGTGGAAAAACCACTTTTCGCACTTGTGTTAGTGTTGAAAAACCACTTTTCGCACTTGTGTTAGTGTTGAAAAACCACTTTTCGCACTTGTGTTGGTGCAGGAAACCACTTTTGCACTTGTATTAGTGTGGAAAAACCACTTTTCGCACTTATGTTAGTGTTGAAAAACCACTTTTCGCACTTGTGTTAGTGTTGAAAAACCACTTTTCGCACTTGTGTTGGTGAAGGAAACCACTTTTGCACTTGTATTAGTGTGGAAAAACCACTTTTCGCACTTGTGTTAGTATTGAAAAACCACTTTTCGCACTTGTGTTAG
This sequence comes from Myxine glutinosa, assembly GCF_964187855.1. Taxonomy (NCBI): domain Eukaryota; kingdom Metazoa; phylum Chordata; class Myxini; order Myxiniformes; family Myxinidae; genus Myxine; species Myxine glutinosa. The sequence goes on from NW_027617346.1 coordinate 97,250, forward strand.
TGTTGAAAAACCACTTTTCGCACTTGTGTTGGTGCAGGAAACTACTTTTCGCACTTGTGTTGGTGCAGGAAACCACTTTTTGCACTTGTATTAGTGTGGAAAAACACTTTTTGCACTTGTGATAGTGTTGAAAAACCACTTTTCGCACTTGTGTTGGTGCAGGAAACCACTTTTGCACTTGTATTAGTGTGGAAAAACCACTTTTCGCACTTGTGTTAGTGTTGAAAAACCACTTTTCGCACTTGTTTTAGTGTTGAAAAACCACTTTTCGCACTTGTGTTGGTGCAGGAAACCACTTTTGCACTTGTATTAGTGTGGAAAAACCACTTTTCGCACTTGTGTTAGTGTTGAAAAACCACTTTTCGCACTTGTTTTAGTGTTGAAAAACCACTTTTCGCACTTGTGTTGGTGAAGGAAACCACTTTTGCACTTGTATTAGTGTGGCAAAACCACTTTTCGCACTTGGGTTAGTATTGAAAAACCACTTTTCGCACTTGTGTTAGTGTTGAAAAACCACTTTTTGCACTTGTGTTAGTGTTGAAAACCACGTTTCGCACTTGTGTTAGTGTTGAAAAACCACTTTCCGCACTTGTGTTGGTGCAGGAAACCACTTTTGCACTTGTATTAGTGTGGAAAAAACACTTTTCGCACTTGTGTTAGTGTTGAAAAACCACTTTTCGCACTTGTGTTAGTGTTGAAATACCACTTTTTGCAATTGTGTTAGTGTTGAAAAACCACTTTTCGCACTTGTGTTGGTGCAGGAAACCACTTTTGCACTTGTATTAGTGTGGAAAAACCACTTTTCGCACTTGTGTTAGTGTTGAAAAACCACTTTTCGCACTTGTGTTAGTGTTGAAAAACCACTTTTCGCACTTGTGTTGGTTCAGGAAACAACTTTTGCACTTGTATTAGTGTGGAAAAACCACTTTTCGCACTTGTGTTAGTGTTGAAAAACCACTTTTCGCACTTGTGTTGGTGCAGGAAACCACTTTTGCACTTGTATTAGTGTGGAAAACCACTTTTTGCACTTGTGATAGTGTTGAAAACCCACTTTTCGCACTTGTGTTAGTGTTGAAAAACCACTTTTCGCACTTGTATTTGTGCAGGAAACCACTTTTGCACTTGTATTAGTGTGGAAAAAACACCTTTTGCACTTCTGATAGTGTTGAAAAACCACTTTTCGCACTTGTGTTAGTGTTGAAAAACCACTTTTCGCACTTGTGTTGGTGGAGGAAACCACTTTTGCACTTGTATTATTGTGGAAAAACCACTTTTCGCACTTATGTTAGTGTTGAAAAACCACTTTTCGCACTTGTGTTGGTGCAGGAAACCACTTTTGCACTTGTATTAGTGTGGAAAAACCACTTCGCACTTGTGTTAGTGTTGAAAAACCACTTTTCGCACTTGTGTTAGTGTTGAAAAACCACTTTTCGCACTTGTGTTGGTGCAGGAAACCACTTTTGCACTTGTATTAGTGTGGAAAAAACACTTTTTGCACTTGTGATAGTGTATAGTGTTGAAAAACCACTTTTCGCACTTGTGTTAGTGTTGAAAAACCACTTTTCGCACTTGTGTTGGTGCAGGAAACCACTTTGCACTTGTATTAGTGTGGAAAAACCACTTTTCGCACTTGTGTTTGTGTTGAAAAACCACTTTTTGCACTTGTGTTAGTGTTGAAAAACCACTTTTCGCACTTGTGTTGGTGAAGGAAACCACTTTTGCACTTGTATTAGTGTGGAAAAACCACTTTTCGCACTTGTGTTAGTATTGAAAACCACTTTTCGCACTTGTGTTAGTGTTGAAAAACCACTTTTCGCACTTGTGTTGGTGTAGGAAACTACTTTTCGCACTTGTGTTGGTGCAGGAAACCACATTTTGCACTTGTATTAGTGTGGAAAAACACTTTTTGCACTTGTGATAGTGTTGAAAAACCACTTTTCGCACTTGTGTTGGTGCAGGAAACCACTTTTGCACTTGTATTAGTGTGGAAAAACCACTTTTCGCACTTGTGTTAGTGTTGAAAAACCACTTTTCGCACTTGTGTTAGTGTTGAAAAACCACTTTTCGCACTTGTGTTGGTGCAGGAAACCACTTTTGCACTTGTATTAGTGTGGAAAAAACACTTTTTGCACTTGTGATAGTGTTGAAAAACCACTTTTCGCACTTGTGTTAGTGTTGAAAAACCACTTTTCGCACTTGTGTTGGTGCAGGAAACCACTTTTGCACTTGTATTAGTGTGGAAAAACCACTTTTCGCACTTGTGTTAGTGTTGAAAAACCACTTTTCGCACTTGTGTTAGTGTTGAAAAACCACTTTTCGCACTTGTGTTAGTGTGGAAAAACCACTTTTCGCACTTGTGTTAGTGTTGAAAAACCACTTTTCGCACTTGTGTTGGTGCAGGAAACCACTTTTGCACTTGTATTAGTGTGGAAAAACCACTTTTCGCACTTGTGTTAGTGTTGAAAAACCACTTTTCGCACTTGTGTTAGTGTTGAAAAACCACTTTTCGCACTTGTGTTGGTGCAGGAAACCACTTTTGCACTTGTATTAGTGTGGAAAAAACACTTTTCGCACTTGTGTTAGTGTTGAAAAACCACTTTTCGCACTTGTTTTAGTGTTGAAAAACCACTTTTCGCACTTGTGTTGGTGCAGGAAACCACTTTTGCACTTGTATAGTGTGGAAAAACCACTTTTCGCACTTGTGTTAGTGTTGAAAAACCACTTTTCGCACTTGTTTTAGTGTTGAAAAACCACTTTTCGCACTTGTGTTGGTGAAGGAAACCACTTTTGCACGTGTATTAGTGTGGCAAAACCACTTTTCGCACTTGGGTTAGTATTGAAAAACCACTTTTCGCACTTGTGTTAGTGTTGAAAAACCACTTTTTGCACTTGTGTTAGTGTTGAAAAACCACGTTTCGCACTTGTGTTAGTGTTGAAAAACCACTTTCCGCACTTGTGTTGGTGCAGGAAACCACTTTGCACTTGTATTAGTGTGGAAAAAACACTTTTCGCACTTGTGTTAGTGTTGAAAAACCACTTTTCGCACTTGTGTTAGTGTTGAAATACCACTTTTTGCAATTGTGTTAGTGTTGAAAAACCACTTTTCGCACTTGTGTTGGTGCAGGAAACCACTTTTGCACTTGTATTAGTGTGGAAAAACCACTTTTCGCACTTGTGTTAGTGTTGAAAACCACTTTTCGCACTTGTGTTAGTGTTGAAAAACCACTTTTCGCACTTGTGTTGGTTCAGGAAACAACTTTTGCACTTGTATTAGTGTGGAAAAACCACTTTTCGCACTTGTGTTAGTGTTGAAAAACCACTTTTCGCACTTGTGTTGGTGCAGGAAACCACTTTTGCACTTGTATTAGTGTGGAAAACCACTTTTTGCACTTGTGATAGTGTTGAAAACCCACTTTTCGCACTTGTGTTAGTGTTGAAAAACCACTTTTCGCACTTGTGTTTGTGCAGGAAACCACTTTTGCACTTGTATTAGTGTGGAAAAAACACTTTTTGCACTTCTGATAGTGTTGAAAAACCACTTTTCGCACTTGTGTTAGTGTTGAAAAACCACTTTTCGCACTTGTGTTGGTGGAGGAAACCACTTTTGCACTTGTATTATTGTGGAAAAACCACTTTTCGCACTTATGTTAGTGTTGAAAAACCACTTTTTGCACTTGTGTTGGTGCAGGAAACCACTTTTGCACTTGTATTAGTGTGGAAAAACCACTTTTCGCACTTGTGTTAGTGTTGAAAAACCACTTTTCGCACTTGTGTTAGTGTTGAAAAACCACTTTTCGCACTTGTGTTGGTGCAGGAAACCACTTTAGCACTTGTATTAGTGTGGAAAAAACACTTTTTGCACTTGTGATAGTGTTGAAAAACCACTTTTCGCACTTGTGTTAGTGTTGAAAAACCACTTTTCGCACTTGTGTTGGTGCAGGAAACCACTTTTGCACTTGTATTAGTGTGGAAAAACCACTTTTCGCACTTGTGTTTGTGTTGAAAAACCACTTTTTGCACTTGTGTTAGTGTTGAAAAACCACTTTTCGCACTTGTGTTGGTGAAGGAAACCACTTTTGCACTTGTATTAGTGTGGAAAAACCACTTTTCGCACTTGTGTTAGTATTGAAAAACCACTTTTCGCACTTGTGTTAGTGTTGAAAAACCACTTTTCGCACTTGTGTTGGTGTAGGAAACTACTTTTCGCACTTGTGTTGGTGCAGGAAACCACTTTTTGCACTTGTATTAGTGTGGAAAAACACTTTTTGCACTTGTGATAGTGTTGAAAAACCACTTTTCGCACTTGTGTTGGTGCAGGAAACCACTTTTGAACTTGTATTAGTGTGGAAAAACCACTTTTCGCACTTGTGTTAGTGTTGAAAAACCACTTTTCGCACTTGTGTTAGTGTTGAAAAACCACTTTTCGCACTTGTGTTGGTGCAGGAAACCACTTTTGCACTTGTATTAGTGTGGAAAAAACACTTTTTGCACTTGTGATAGTGTTGAAAAACCACTTTTCGCACTTGTGTTAGTGTTGAAAAACCACTTTTCGCACTTGTGTTGGTGCAGGAAACCACTTTTGCACTTGTATTAGTGTGGAAAAACCACTTTTCGCACTTGTGTTAGTGTTGAAAAACCACTTTTCGCACTTGTGTTAGTGTTGAAAAACCACTTTTCGCACTTGTGTTAGTGTGGAAAAACCACTTTTCGCACTTGTGTTAGTGTTGAAAAACCACTTTTCGCACTTGTGTTGGTGCAGGAAACCACTTTTGCACTTGTATTAGTGTGGAAAAACCACTTTTCGCACTTGTGTTAGTGTTGAAAAACCACTTTTTGCACTTGTGTTAGTGTTGAAAAACCACTTTTCGCACTTGTGTTGGTGCAGGAAACCACTTTTGCACTTGTATTAGTGTGGAAAAAACACTTTTTGCACTTGTGATAGTGTTGAAAAACCACTTTTCGCACTTGTGTTAGTGTTGAAAAACCACTTTTCGCACTTGTGTTGGTGCAGGAAACCACTTTTGCACTTGTATTAGTGTGGAAAAACCACTTTTCGCACTTGTGTGAGTGTTGAAAAACCACTTTTCGCACTTGTGTTAGTGTTGAAAAACCACTTTTCGCATTTGTGTTGGTGAAGGAAACCACTTTTGCACTTGTATTAGTGTGGAAAAACCACTTTTCGCACTTGTGTTAGTATTGAAAAACCACTTTTCGCACTTGTGTTAGTGTTGAAAAACCACTTTTCGCACTTGTGTTAGTGTTGAAAAACCACGTTTCGCACTTGTGTTAGTGTTGAAAAACCACTTTTCGCACTTGTGTTGGTGCAGGAAACCACTTTTGCACTTGTATTAGTGTGGAAAAAACACTTTTCGCACTTGTGTTAGTGTTGAAAAACCACTTTTCGCACTTGTGTTAGCGTTGAAAAACCACTTTTCGCACTTGTGTTGGTGCAGGAAACCACTTTTGCACTTGTATTAGTGTGGAAAAAACACTTTTTGCACTTGTGATAATGTTGAAAAACCACTTTTCGCACTTGTGTTAGTGTTGAAAAACCACTTTTCGCACTTGTGTTGGTGCAGGAAACCACTTTTGCACTTGTATTAGTGTGGAAAAACCACTTTTCGCACTTGTGTTTGTGTTGAAAAACCACTTTTCGCACTTGTGTTAGTGTTGAAAAACCACTTTTCGCACTTGTGTTGGTGAAGGAAACCACTTTTGCACTTGTATTAGTGTGGAAAAACCACTTTTCGCACTTGTGTTAGTATTGAAAAACCACTTTTCGCACTTGTGTTAGTGTTGAAAAACCACTTTTCGCACTTGTGTTGGTGTAGGAAACTACTTTTCGCACTTGTGTTGGTGCAGGAAACCACTTTTTGCACTTGTATTAGTGTGGAAAAACACTTTTTGCACTTGTGATAGTGTTGAAAAACCACTTTTCGCACTTGTGTTGGTGCAGGAAACCACTTTTGCACTTGTATTAGTGTGGAAAAACCACTTTTCGCACTTGTGTTAGTGTTGAAAAACCACTTTTCGCACTTGTGTTAGTGTTGAAAAACCACTTTTCGCACTTGTGTTGGTGCAGGAAACCACTTTTGCACTTGTATTAGTGTGGAAAAAACACTTTTTGCACTTGTGATAGTGTTGAAAAACCACTTTTCGCACTTGTGTTAGTGTTGAAAAACCACTTTTCGCACTTGTGTTGGTGCAGGAAACCACTTTTGCACTTGTATTAGTGTGGAAAAACCACTTTTCGCACTTGTGTTAGTGTTGAAAAACCACTTTTCGCACTTGTGTTAGTGTTGAAAAACCACTTTTCGCACTTGTGTTGGTGCAGGAAACCACTTTTGCACTTGTATTAGTGTGGAAAAACCACTTTTCGCACTTGTGTTAGTGTTGAAAAACCACTTTTCGCACTTGTGTTAGTGTTGAAAAACCACTTTTCGCACTTGTGTTGGTGCAGGAAACCACTTTTGCACTTGTATTAGTGTGGAAAAACCACTTTTCGCACTTGTGTTTGTGTTGAAAAACCACTTTTTGCACTTGTGTTAGTGTTGAAAAACCACTTTTCGCACTTGTGTTGGTGAAGGAAACCACTTTTGCACTTGTATTAGTGTGGAAAAACCACTTTTCGCACTTGTGTTAGTATTGAAAAACCACTTTTCGCACTTGTGTTAGTGTTGAAAAACCACTTTTCGCACTTGTGTTGGTGTAGGAAACTACTTTTCGCACTTGTGTTGGTGCAGGAAACCACATTTTGCACTTGTATTAGTGTGGAAAAACACTTTTTGCACTTGTGATAGTGTTGAAAAACCACTTTTCGCACTTGTGTTGGTGCAGGAAACCACTTTTGCACTTGTATTAGTGTGGAAAAACCACTTTTCGCACTTGTGTTAGTGTTGAAAAACCACTTTTCGCACTTGTGTTAGTGTTGAAAAACCACTTTTCGCACTTGTGTTGGTGCAGGAAACCACTTTTGCACTTGTATTAGTGTGGAAAAAACACTTTTTGCACTTGTGATAGTGTTGAAAAACCACTTTTCGCACTTGTGTTAGTGTTGAAAAACCACTTTTCGCACTTGTGTTGGTGCAGGAAACCACTTTTGCACTTGTATTAGTGTGGAAAAACCACTTTTCGCACTTGTGTTAGTGTTGAAAAACCACTTTTCGCACTTGTGTTAGTGTTGAAAAACCACTTTTCGCACTTGTGTTAGTGTGGAAAAACCACTTTTCGCACTTGTGTTAGTGTTGAAAAACCACTTTTCGCACTTGTGTTGGTGCAGGAAACCACTTTTGCACTTGTATTAGTGTGGAAAAACCACTTTTCGCACTTGTGTTAGTGTTGAAAAACCACTTTTCGCACTTGTGTTAGTGTTGAAAAACCACTTTTCGCACTTGTGTTGGTGCAGGAAACCACTTTTGCACTTGTATTAGTGTGGAAAAAACACTTTTCGCACTTGTGTTAGTGTTGAAAAACCACTTTTCGCACTTGTTTTAGTGTTGAAAAACCACTTTTCGCACTTGTGTTGGTGCAGGAAACCACTTTTGCACTTGTATTAGTGTGGAAAAACCACTTTTCGCACTTGTGTTAGTGTTGAAAAACCACTTTTCGCACTTGTTTTAGTGTTGAAAAACCACTTTTCGCACTTGTGTTGGTGAAGGAAACCACTTTTGCACTTGTATTAGTGTGGCAAAACCACTTTTCGCACTTGGGTTAGTATTGAAAAACCACTTTTCGCACTTGTGTTAGTGTTGAAAAACCACTTTTTGCACTTGTGTTAGTGTTGAAAAACCACGTTTCGCACTTGTGTTAGTGTTGAAAAACCACTTTCCGCACTTGTGTTGGTGCAGGAAACCACTTTTGCACTTGTATTAGTGTGGAAAAAACACTTTTCGCACTTGTGTTAGTGTTGAAAAACCACTTTTCGCACTTGTGTTAGTGTTGAAATACCACTTTTTGCAATTGTGTTAGTGTTGAAAAACCACTTTTCGCACTTGTGTTGGTGCAGGAAACCACTTTTGCACTTGTATTAGTGTGGAAAAACCACTTTTCGCACTTGTGTTAGTGTTGAAAAACCACTTTTCGCACTTGTGTTAGTGTTGAAAAACCACTTTTCGCACTTGTGTTGGTTCAGGAAACAACTTTTGCACTTGTATTAGTGTGGAAAAACCACTTTTCGCACTTGTGTTAGTGTTGAAAAACCACTTTTCGCACTTGTGTTGGTGCAGGAAACCACTTTTGCACTTGTATTAGTGTGGAAAACCACTTTTTGCACTTGTGATAGTGTTGAAAACCCACTTTTCGCACTTGTGTTAGTGTTGAAAAACCACTTTTCGCACTTGTGTTTGTGCAGGAAACCACTTTTGCACTTGTATTAGTGTGGAAAAAACACTTTTTGCACTTCTGATAGTGTTGAAAAACCACTTTTCGCACTTGTGTTAGTGTTGAAAAACCACTTTTCGCACTTGTGTTGGTGGAGGAAACCACTTTTGCACTTGTATTATTGTGGAAAAACCACTTTTCGCACTTATGTTAGTGTTGAAAAACCACTTTTCGCACTTGTGTTGGTGCAGGAAACCACTTTTGCACTTGTATTAGTGTGGAAAAACCACTTTTCGCACTTGTGTTAGTGTTGAAAAACCACTTTTCGCACTTGTGTTAGTGTTGAAAAACCACTTTTCGCACTTGTGTTGGTGCAGGAAACCACTTTAGCACTTGTATTAGTGTGGAAAAAACACTTTTTGCACTTGTGATAGTGTTGAAAAACCACTTTTCGCACTTGTGTTAGTGTTGAAAAACCACTTTTCGCACTTGTGTTGGTGCAGGAAACCACTTTTGCACTTGTATTAGTGTGGAAAAACCACTTTTCGCACTTGTGTTTGTGTTGAAAAACCACTTTTTGCACTTGTGTTAGTGTTGAAAAACCACTTTTCGCACTTGTGTTGGTGAAGGAAACCACTTTTGCACTTGTATTAGTGTGGAAAAACCACTTTTCGCACTTGTGTTAGTATTGAAAAACCACTTTTCGCACTTGTGTTAGTATTGAAAAACCACTTTTCGCACTTGTGTTGGTGTAGGAAACTACTTTTCGCACTTGTGTTGGTGCAGGAAACCACTTTTTGCACTTGTATTAGTGTGGAAAAACACTTTTTGCACTTGTGATAGTGTTGAAAAACCACTTTTCGCACTTGTGTTGGTGCAGGAAACCACTTTTGCACTTGTATTAGTGTGGAAAAACCACTTTTCGCACTTGTGTTAGTGTTGAAAAACCACTTTTCGCACTTGTGTTAGTGTTGAAAAACCACTTTTCGCACTTGTGTTGGTGCAGGAAACCACTTTTGCACTTGTATTAGTGTGGAAAAAACACTTTTTGCACTTGTGATAGTGTTGAAAAACCACTTTTCGCACTTGTGTTAGTGTTGAAAAACCACTTTTCGCACTTGTGTTGGTGCAGGAAACCACTTTTGCACTTGTATTAGTGTGGAAAAACCACTTTTCGCACTTGTGTGAGTGTTGAAAAACCACTTTTCGCACTTGTGTTAGTGTTGAAAAACCACTTTTCGCATTTGTGTTGGTGAAGGAAACCACTTTTGCACTTGTATTAGTGTGGAAAAACCACTTTTCGCACTTGTGTTAGTATTGAAAAACCACTTTTCGCACTTGTGTTAGTGTTGAAAAACCACTTTTCGCACTTGTGTTAGTGTTGAAAAACCACGTTTCGCACTTGTGTTAGTGTTGAAAAACCACTTTTCGCACTTGTGTTGGTGCAGGAAACCACTTTTGCACTTGTATTAGTGTGGAAAAAACACTTTTCGCACTTGTGTTAGTGTTGAAAAACCACTTTTCGCACTTGTGTTAGCGTTGAAAAACCACTTTTCGCACTTGTGTTGGTGCAGGAAACCACTTTTGCACTTGTATTAGTGTGGAAAAAACACTTTTTGCACTTGTGATAATGTTGAAAAACCACTTTTCGCACTTGTGTTAGTGTTGAAAAACCACTTTTCGCACTTGTGTTGGTGCAGGAAACCACTTTTGCACTTGTATTAGTGTGGAAAAACCACTTTTCGCACTTGTGTTTGTGTTGAAAAACCACTTTTCGCACTTGTGTTAGTGTTGAAAAACCACTTTTCGCACTTGTGTTGGTGAAGGAAACCACTTTTGCACTTGTATTAGTGTGGAAAAACCACTTTTCGCACTTGTGTTAGTATTGAAAAACCACTTTTCGCACTTGTGTTAGTGTTGAAAAACCACTTTTCGCACTTGTGTTGGTGTAGGAAACTACTTTTCGCACTTGTGTTGGTGCAGGAAACCACTTTTTGCACTTGTATTAGTGTGGAAAAACACTTTTTGCACTTTTGATAGTGTTGAAAAACCACTTTTCGCACTTGTGTTGGTGCAGGAAACCACTTTTGCACTTGTATTAGTGTGGAAAAACCACTTTTCGCACTTGTGTTAGTGTTGAAAAACCACTTTTCGCACTTGTGTTAGTGTTGAAAAACCACTTTTCGCACTTGTGTTGGTGCAGGAAACCACTTTTGCACTTGTATTAGTGTGGAAAAAACACTTTTTGCACTTGTGATAGTGTTGAAAAACCACTTTTCGCACTTGTGTTAGTGTTGAAAAACCACTTTTCGCACTTGTGTTGGTGCAGGAAACCACTTTTGCACTTGTATTAGTGTGGAAAAACCACTTTTCGCACTTGTGTTAGTGTTGAAAAACCACTTTTCGCACTTGTGTTAGTGTTGAAAAACCACTTTTCGCACTTGTGTTGGTGCAGGAAACCACTTTTGCACTTGTATTAGTGTGGAAAAACCACTTTTCGCACTTGTGTTAGTGTTGAAAAACCACTTTTCGCACTTGTGTTAGTGTTGAAAAACCACTTTTCGCACTTGTGTTGGTGCAGGAAACCACTTTTGCACTTGTATTAGTGTGGAAAAAACACTTTTTGCACTTGTGATAGTGTTGAAAAACCACTTTTCGCACTTGTGTTAGTGTTGAAAAACCACTTTTCGCACTTGTGTTGGTGCAGGAAACCACTTTTGCACTTGTATTAGTGTGGAAAAACCACTTTTCGCACTTGTGTTTGTGTTGAAAAACCACTTTTCGCACTTGTGTTAGTGTTGAAAAACCACTTTTCGCACTTGTGTTGGTGAAGGAAACCACTTTTGCACTTGTATTAGTGTGGAAAAACCACTTTTCGCACTTGTGTTAGTATTGAAAAACCACTTTTCGCACTTGTGTTAGTGTTGAAAAACCACTTTTCGCACTTGTGTTGGTGTAGGAAACTACTTTTCGCACTTGTGTTGGTGCAGGAAACCACATTTTGCACTTGTATTAGTGTGGAAAAACACTTTTTGCACTTGTGATAGTGTTGAAAAACCACTTTTCGCACTTGTGTTGGTGCAGGAAACCACTTTTGCACTTGTATTAGTGTGGAAAAACCACTTTTCGCACTTGTGTTAGTGTTGAAAAACCACTTTTCGCACTTGTGTTAGTGTTGAAAAACCACTTTTCGCACTTGTGTTGGTGCAGGAAACCACTTTTGCACTTGTATTAGTGTGGAAAAAACACTTTTTGCACTTGTGATAGTGTTGAAAAACCACTTTTCGCACTTGTGTTAGTGTTGAAAAACCACTTTTCGCACTTGTGTTGGTGCAGGAAACCACTTTTGCACTTGTATTAGTGTGGAAAAACCACTTTTCGCACTTGTGTTAGTGTTGAAAAACCACTTTTCGCACTTGTGTTAGTGTTGAAAAACCACTTTTCGCACTTGTGTTAGTGTGGAAAAACCACTTTTCGCACTTGTGTTAGTGTTGAAAAACCACTTTTCGCACTTGTGTTGGTGCAGGAAACCACTTTTGCACTTGTATTAGTGTGGAAAAACCACTTTTCGCACTTGTGTTAGTATTGAAAAACCACTTTTCGCACTTGTGTTAGTGTTGAAAAACCACTTTTCGCACTTGTGTTGGTGTAGGAAACTACTTTTCGCACTTGTGTTGGTGCAGGAAACCACTTTTTGCACTTGTATTAGTGTGGAAAAACACTTTTTGCACTTGTGATAGTGTTGAAAAACCACTTTTCGCACTTGTGTTGGTGCAGGAAACCACTTTTGCACTTGTATTAGTGTGGAAAAACCACTTTTCGCACTTGTGTTAGTGTTGAAAAACCACTTTTCGCACTTGTGTTAGTGTTGAAAAACCACTTTTCGCACTTGTGTTGGTGCAGGAAACCACTTTTGCACTTGTATTAGTGTGGAAAAAACACTTTTTGCACTTGTGATAGTGTTGAAAAACCACTTTTCGCACTTGTGTTAGTGTTGAAAAACCACTTTTCGCACTTGTGTTGGTGCAGGAAACCACTTTTGCACTTGTATTAGTGTGGAAAAACCACTTTTCGCACTTGTGTTAGTGTTGAAAAACCACTTTTCGCACTTGTGTTAGTGTTGAAAAACCACTTTTCGCACTTGTGTTGGTGCAGGAAACCACTTTTGCACTTGTATTAGTGTGGAAAAACCACTTTTCGCACTTGTGTTAGTGTTGAAAAACCACTTTTCGCACTTGTGTTAGTGTTGAAAAACCACTTTTCGCACTTGTGTTGGTGCAGGAAACCACTTTTGCACTTGTATTAGTGTGGAAAAAACACTTTTTGCACTTGTGATAGTGTTGAAAAACCACTTTTCGCACTTGTGTTAGTGTTGAAAAACCACTTTTCGCACTTGTGTTGGTGCAGGAAACCACTTTTGCACTTGTATTAGTGTGGAAAAACCACTTTTCGCACTTGTGTTTGTGTTGAAAAACCACTTTTCGCACTTGTGTTAGTGTTGAAAAACCACTTTTCGCACTTGTGTTGGTGAAGGAAACCACTTTTGCACTTGTATTAGTGTGGAAAAACCACTTTTCGCACTTGTGTTAGTATTGAAAAACCACTTTTCGCACTTGTGTTAGTGTTGAAAAACCACTTTTCGCACTTGTGTTGGTGTAGGAAACTACTTTTCGCACTTGTGTTGGTGCAGGAAACCACATTTTGCACTTGTATTAGTGTGGAAAAACACTTTTTGCACTTGTGATAGTGTTGAAAAACCACTTTTCGCACTTGTGTTGGTGCAGGAAACCACTTTTGCACTTGTATTAGTGTGGAAAAACCACTTTTCGCACTTGTGTTAGTGTTGAAAAACCACTTTTCGCACTTGTGTTAGTGTTGAAAAACCACTTTTCGCACTTGTGTTGGTGCAGGAAACCACTTTTGCACTTGTATTAGTGTGGAAAAAACACTTTTTGCACTTGTGATAGTGTTGAAAAACCACTTTTCGCACTTGTGTTAGTGTTGAAAAACCACTTTTCGCACTTGTGTTGGTGCAGGAAACCACTTTTGCACTTGTATTAGTGTGGAAAAACCACTTTTCGCACTTGTGTTAGTGTTGAAAAACCACTTTTCGCACTTGTGTTAGTGTTGAAAAACCACTTTTCGCACTTGTGTTAGTGTGGAAAAACCACTTTTCGCACTTGTGTTAGTGTTGAAAAACCACTTTTCGCACTTGTGTTGGTGCAGGAAACCACTTTTGCACTTGTATTAGTGTGGAAAAACCACTTTTCGCACTTGTGTTAGTGTTGAAAAACCACTTTTCGCACTTGTGTTAGTGTTGAAAAACCACTTTTCGCACTTGTGTTGGTGCAGGAAACCACTTTTGCACTTGTATTAGTGTGGAAAAAACACTTTTCGCACTTGTGTTAGTGTTGAAAAACCACTTTTCGCACTTGTTTTAGTGTTGAAAAACCACTTTTCGCACTTGTGTTGGTGCAGGAAACCACTTTTGCACTTGTATTAGTGTGGAAAAACCACTTTTCGCACTTGTGTTAGTGTTGAAAAACCACTTTTCACACTTGTTTTAGTGTTGAAAAACCACTTTTCGCACTTGTGTTGGTGAAGGAAACCACTTTTGCACTTGTATTAGTGTGGCAAAACCACTTTTCGCACTTGGGTTAGTATTGAAAAACCACTTTTCGCACTTGTGTTAGTGTTGAAAAACCACTTTTTGCACTTGTGTTAGTGTTGAAAAACCACGTTTCGCACTTGTGTTAGTGTTGAAAAACCACTTTCCGCACTTGTGTTGGTGCAGGAAACCACTTTTGCACTTGTATTAGTGTGGAAAAAACACTTTTCGCACTTGTGTTAGTGTTGAAAAACCACTTTTCGCACTTGTGTTAGTGTTGAAATACCACTTTTTGCAATTGTGTTAGTGTTGAAAAACCACTTTTCGCACTTGTGTTGGTGCAGGAAACCACTTTTGCACTTGTATTAGTGTGGAAAAACCACTTTTCGCACTTGTGTTAGTGTTGAAAAACCACTTTTCGCACTTGTGTTAGTGTTGAAAAACCACTTTTCGCACTTGTGTTGGTTCAGGAAACAACTTTTGCACTTGTATTAGTGTGGAAAAACCACTTTTCGCACTTGTGTTAGTGTTGAAAAACCACTTTTCGCACTTGTGTTGGTGCAGGAAACCACTTTCGCACTTGTATTAGTGTGGAAAACCACTTTTTGCACTTGTGATAGTGTTGAAAACCCACTTTTCGCACTTGTGTTAGTGTTGAAAAACCACTTTTCGCACTTGTGTTTGTGCAGGAAACCACTTTTGCACTTGTATTAGTGTGGAAAAAACACTTTTTGCACTTCTGATAGTGTTGAAAAACCACTTTTCGCACTTGTGTTACTGTTGAAAAACCACTTTTCGCACTTGTGTTGGTGGAGGAAACCACTTTTGCACTTGTATTATTGTGGAAAAACCACTTTTCGCACTTATGTTAGTGTTGAAAAACCACTTTTCGCACTTGTGTTGGTGCAGGAAACCACTTTTGCACTTGTATTAGTGTGGAAAAACCACTTTTCGCACTTGTGTTAGTGTTGAAAAACCACTTTTCGCACTTGTGTTAGTGTTGAAAAACCACTTTTCGCACTTGTGTTGGTGCAGGAAACCACTTTAGCACTTGTATTAGTGTGGAAAAACACTTTTTGCACTTGTGGTAGTGTTGAAAAACCACTTTTCACACTTGTGTTAGTGTTGAAAAACCACTTTTCGCACTTGTGTTGGTGCAGGAAACCACTTTTGCACTTGTATTAGTGTGGAAAAACCACTTTTCGCACTTGTGTTTGTGTTGAAAAACCACTTTTTGCACTTGTGTTAGTGTTGAAAAACCACTTTTCGCACTTGTGTTGGTGAAGGAAACCACTTTTGCACTTGTATTAGTGTGGAAAAACCACTTTTCGCACTTGTGTTAGTATTGAAAAACCACTTTTCGCACTTGTGTTAGTGTTGAAAAACCACTTTTCGCACTTGTGTTGGTGTAGGAAACTACTTTTCGCACTTGTGTTGGTGCAGGAAACCACTTTTTGCACTTGTATTAGTGTGGAAAAACACTTTTTGCACTTGTGATAGTGTTGAAAAACCACTTTTCGCACTTGTGTTGGTGCAGGAAACCACTTTTGCACTTGTATTAGTGTGGAAAAACCACTTTTCGCACTTGTGTTAGTGTTGAAAAACCACTTTTCGCACTTGTGTTAGTGTTGAAAAACCACTTTTCGCACTTGTGTTGGTGCAGGAAACCACTTTTGCACTTGTATTAGTGTGGAAAAAACACTTTTTGCACTTGTGATAGTGTTGAAAAACCACTTTTCGCACTTGTGTTAGTGTTGAAAAACCACTTTTCGCACTTGTGTTGGTGCAGGAAACCACTTTTGCACTTGTATTAGTGTGGAAAAACCACTTTTCGCACTTGTGTGAGTGTTGAAAAACCACTTTTCGCACTTGTGTTAGTGTTGAAAAACCACTTTTCGCATTTGTGTTGGTGAAGGAAACCACTTTTGCACTTGTATTAGTGTGGAAAAACCACTTTTCGCACTTGTGTTAGTATTGAAAAACCACTTTTCGCACTTGTGTTAGTGTTGAAAAACCACTTTTCGCACTTGTGTTAGTGTTGAAAAACCACGTTTCGCACTTGTGTTAGTGTTGAAAAACCACTTTTCGCACTTGTGTTGGTGCAGGAAACCACTTTTGCACTTGTATTAGTGTGGAAAAAACACTTTTCGCACTTGTGTTAGTGTTGAAAAACCACTTTTCGCACTTGTGTTAGCGTTGAAAAACCACTTTTCGCACTTGTGTTGGTGCAGGAAACCTCTTTTGCACTTGTATTAGTGTGGAAAAAACACTTTTTGCACTTGTGATAATGTTGAAAAACCACTTTTCGCACTTGTGTTAGTGTTGAAAAACCACTTTTCGCACTTGTGTTGGTGCAGGAAACCACTTTTGCACTTGTATTAGTGTGGAAAAACCACTTTTCGCACTTGTGTTTGTGTTGAAAAACCACTTTTCGCACTTGTGTTAGTGTTGAAAAACCACTTTTCGCACTTGTGTTGGTGAAGGAAACCACTTTTGCACTTGTATTAGTGTGGAAAAACCACTTTTCGCACTTGTGTTAGTATTGAAAAACCACTTTTCGCACTTGTGTTAGTGTTGAAAAACCACTTTTCGCACTTGTGTTGGTGTAGGAAACTACTTTTCGCACTTGTGTTGGTGCAGGAAACCACTTTTTGCACTTGTATTAGTGTGGAAAAACACTTTTTGCACTTGTGATAGTGTTGAAAAACCACTTTTCGCACTTGTGTTGGTGCAGGAAACCACTTTTGCACTTGTATTAGTGTGGAAAAACCACTTTTCGCACTTGTGTTAGTGTTGAAAAACCACTTTTCGCACTTGTGTTAGTGTTGAAAAACCACTTTTCGCACTTGTGTTGGTGCAGGAAACCACTTTTGCACTTGTATTAGTGTGGAAAAAACACTTTTTGCACTTGTGATAGTGTTGAAAAACCACTTTTCGCACTTGTGTTAGTGTTGAAAAACCACTTTTCGCACTTGTGTTGGTGCAGGAAACCACTTTTGCACTTGTATTAGTGTGGAAAAACCACTTTTCGCACTTGTGTTAGTGTTGAAAAACCACTTTTCGCACTTGTGTTAGTGTTGAAAAACCACTTTTCGCACTTGTGTTGGTGCAGGAAACCACTTTTGCACTTGTATTAGTGTGGAAAAACCACTTTTCGCACTTGTGTTAGTGTTGAAAAACCACTTTTCGCACTTGTGTTAGTGTTGAAAAACCACTTTTCGCACTTGTGTTGGTGCAGGAAACCACTTTTGCACTTGTATTAGTGTGGAAAAAACACTTTTTGCACTTGTGATAGTGTTGAAAAACCACTTTTCGCACTTGTGTTAGTGTTGAAAAACCACTTTTCGCACTTGTGTTGGTGCAGGAAACCACTTTTGCACTTGTATTAGTGTGGAAAAACCACTTTTCGCACTTGTGTTTGTGTTGAAAAACCACTTTTCGCACTTGTGTTAGTGTTGAAAAACCACTTTTCGCACTTGTGTTGGTGAAGGAAACCACTTTTGCACTTGTATTAGTGTGGAAAAACCACTTTTCGCACTTGTGTTAGTATTGAAAAACCACTTTTCGCACTTGTGTTAGTGTTGAAAAACCACTTTTCGCACTTGTGTTGGTGTAGGAAACTACTTTTCGCACTTGTGTTGGTGCAGGAAACCACTTTTTGCACTTGTATTAGTGTGGAAAAAACACTTTTTGCACTTGTGATAGTGTTGAAAAACCACTTTTCGCACTTGTGTTAGTGTTGAAAAACCACTTTTCGCACTTGTGTTGGTGCAGGAAACCACTTTTGCACTTGTATTAGTGTGGAAAAACCACTTTTCGCACTTGTGTGAGTGTTGAAAAACCACTTTTCGCACTTGTGTTAGTGTTGAAAAACCACTTTTCGCACTTGTGTTGGTGAAGGAAACCACTTTTGCACTTGTATTAGTGTGGAAAAACCACTTTTCGCACTTGTGTTAGTATTGAAAAACCACTTTTCGCACTTGTGTTAGTGTTGAAAAACCACTTTTCGCACTTGTGTTAGTGTTGAAAAACCACGTTTCGCACTTGTGTTAGTGTTGAAAAACCACTTTTCGCACTTGTGTTGGTGCAGGAAACCACTTTTGCACTTGTATTAGTGTGGAAAAAACACTTTTCGCACTTGCGTTAGTGTTGAAAAACCACTTTTCGCACTTGTGTTAGCGTTGAAAAACCACTTTTCGCACTTGTGTTGGTGCAGGAAACCACTTTTGCACTTGTATTAGTGTGGAAAAAACACTTTTTGCACTTGTGATAGTGTTGAAAAACCACTTTTCGCACTTGTGTTAGTGTTGAAAAACCACTTTTCGCACTTGTGTTGGTGCAGGAAACCACTTTTGCACTTGTATTAGTGTGGAAAAACCACTTTTCGCACTTGTGTTTGTGTTGAAAAACCACTTTTCGCACTTGTGTTAGTGTTGAAAAACCACTTTTCGCACTTGTGTTGGTGAAGGAAACCACTTTTGCACTTGTATTAGTGTGGAAAAACCACTTTTCGCACTTGTGTTAGTATTGAAAAACCACTTTTCGCACTTGTGTTAGTGTTGAAAAACCACTTTTCGCACTTGTGTTGGTGTAGGAAACTACTTTTCGCACTTGTGTTGGTGCAGGAAACCACTTTTTGCACTTGTATTAGTGTGGAAAAACACTTTTTGCACTTGTGATAGTGTTGAAAAACCACTTTTCGCACTTGTGTTGGTGCAGGAAACCACTTTTGCACTTGTATTAGTGTGGAAAAACCACTTTTCGCACTTGTGTTAGTGTTGAAAAACCACTTTTCGCACTTGTGTTAGTGTTGAAAAACCACTTTTCGCACTTGTGTTGGTGCAGGAAACCACTTTTGCACTTGTATTAGTGTGGAAAAAACACTTTTTGCACTTGTGATAGTGTTGAAAAACCACTTTTCGCACTTGAGTTAGTGTTGAAAAACCACTTTTCGCACTTGTGTTGGTGCAGGAAACCACTTTTGCACTTGTATTAGTGTGGAAAAACCACTTTTCGCACTTGTGTTAGTGTTGAAAAACCACTTTTCGCACTTGTGTTAGTGTTGAAAAACCACTTTTCGCACTTGTGTTGGTGCAGGAAACCACTTTTGCACTTGTATTAGTGTGGAAAAACCACTTTTCGCACTTGTGTTAGTGTTGAAAAACCACTTTTCGCACTTGTGTTAGTGTTGAAAAACCACTTTTCGCACTTGTGTTGGTGCAGGAAACCACTCTTGCACTTATTAGTGTGGAAAAAACACTTTTTGCACTTGTGATAGTGTTGAAAAACCACTTTTCGCACTTGTGTTAGTGTTGAAAAACCACTTTTCGCACTTGTGTTGGTGCAGGAAACCACTTTTGCACTTGTATTAGTGTGGAAAAACCACTTTTCGCACTTGTGTTTGTGTTGAAAAACCACTTTTCGCACTTGTGTTAGTGTTGAAAAACCACTTTTCGCACTTGTGTTGGTGAAGGAAACCACTTTTGCACTTGTATTAGTGTGGAAAAACCACTTTTCGCACTTGTGTTAGTTTTGAAAAACCACTTTTCGCACTTGTGTTAGTGTTGAAAAACCACTTTTCGCACTTGTGTTGGTGTAGGAAACTACTTTTCGCACTTGTGTTGGTGCAGGAAACCACTTTTTGCACTTGTATTAGTGTGGAAAAACACTTTTTGCACTTGTGATAGTGTTGAAAAACCACTTTTCGCACTTGTGTTGGTGCAGGAAACCACTTTTGCACTTGTATTAGTGTGGAAAAACCACTTTTCGCACTTGTGTTAGTGTTGAAAAACCACTTTTCGCACTTGTGTTAGTGTTGAAAAACCACTTTTCGCACTTGTGTTGGTGCAGGAAACCACTTTTGCACTTGTATTAGTGTGGAAAAAACACTTTTTGCACTTGTGATAGTGTTGAAAAACCACTTTTCGCACTTGTGTTAGTGTTGAAAAACCACTTTTCGCACTTGTGTTGGTGCAGGAAACCACTTTTGCACTTGTATTAGTGTGGAAAAACCACTTTTCGCACTTGTGTTAGTGTTGAAAAACCACTTTTCGCACTTGTGTTAGTGTTGAAAAACCACTTTTCGCACTTGTGTTAGTGTGGAAAAACCACTTTTCGCACTTGTGTTAGTGTTGAAAAACCACTTTTCGCACTTGTGTTGGTGCAGGAAACCACTTTTGCACTTGTATTAGTGTGGAAAAACCACTTTTCGCACTTGTGTTAGTGTTGAAAAACCACTTTTCGCACTTGTGTTAGTGTTGAAAAACCACTTTTCGCACTTGTGTTGGTGCAGGAAACCACTTTTGCACTTGTATTAGTGTGGAAAAAACACTTTTTGCACTTGTGATAGTGTTGAAAAACCACTTTTCGCACTTGTGTTAGTGTTGAAAAACCACTTTTCGCACTTGTGTTGGTGCAGGAAACCACTTTTGCACTTGTATTAGTGTGGAAAAACCACTTTTCGCACTTGTGTTTGTGTTGAAAAACCACTTTTCGCACTTGTGTTAGTGTTGAAAAACCACTTTTCGCACTTGTGTTGGTGAAGGAAACCACTTTTGCACTTGTATTAGTGTGGAAAAACCACTTTTCGCACTTGTGTTAGTTTTGAAAAACCACTTTTCGCACTTGTGTTAGTGTTGAAAAACCACTTTTCGCACTTGTGTTGGTGTAGGAAACTACTTTTCGCACTTGTGTTGGTGCAGGAAACCACTTTTTGCACTTGTATTAGTGTGGAAAAACACTTTTTGCACTTGTGATAGTGTTGAAAAACCACTTTTCGCACTTGTGTTGGTGCAGGAAACCACTTTTGCACTTGTATTAGTGTGGAAAAACCACTTTTCGCACTTGTGTTAGTGTTGAAAAACCACTTTTCGCACTTGTGTTAGTGTTGAAAAACCACTTTTCGCACTTGTGTTGGTGCAGGAAACCACTTTTGCACTTGTATTAGTGTGGAAAAAACCACTTTTTGCACTTGTGATAGTGTTGAAAAACCACTTTTCGCACTTGTGTTAGTGTTGAAAAACCACTTTTCGCACTTGTGTTGGTGCAGGAAACCACTTTTGCACTTGTATTAGTGTGGAAAAACCACTTTTCGCACTTGTGTTAGTGTTGAAAAACCACTTTTCGCACTTGTGTTAGTGTTGAAAAACCACTTTTCGCACTTGTGTTAGTGTGGAAAAACCACTTTTCGCACTTGTGTTAGTGTTGAAAAACCACTTTTCGCACTTGTGTTGGTGCAGGAAACCACTTTTGCACTTGTATTAGTGTGGAAAAACCACTTTTCGCACTTGTGTTAGTGTTGAAAAACCACTTTTCGCACTTGTGTTAGTGTTGAAAAACCACTTTTCGCACTTGTGTTGGTGCAGGAAACCACTTTTGCACTTGTATTAGTGTGGAAAAAACACTTTTTGCACTTGTGATAGTGTTGAAAAACCACTTTTCGCACTTGTGTTAGTGTTGAAAAACCACTTTTCGCACTTGTGTTGGTGCAGGAAACCACTTTTGCACTTGTATTAGTGTGGAAAAACCACTTTTCGCACTTGTGTGAGTGTTGAAAAACCACTTTTCGCACTTGTGTTAGTGTTGAAAAACCACTTTTCGCACTTGTGTTGGTGAAGGAAACCACTTTTGCACTTGTATTAGTGTGGAAAAACCACTTTTCGCACTTGTGTTAGTATTGAAAAACCACTTTTCGCACTTGTGTTAGTGTTGAAAAACCACTTTTCGCACTTGTGTTAGTGTTGAAAAACCACGTTTCGCACTTGTGTTAGTGTTGAAAAACCACTTTTCGCACTTGTGTTGGTGCAGGAAACCACTTTTGCACTTGTATTAGTGTGGAAAAAACACTTTTCGCACTTGTGTTAGTGTTGAAAAACCACTTTTCGCACTTGTGTTAGCGTTGAAAAACCACTTTTCGCACTTGTGTTGGTGCAGGAAACCACTTTTGCACTTGTATTAGTGTGGAAAAAACACTTTTTGCACTTGTGATAGTGTTGAAAAACCACTTTTCGCACTTGTGTTAGTGTTGAAAAACCACTTTTCGCACTTGTGTTGGTGCAGGAAACCACTTTTGCACTTGTATTAGTGTGGAAAAACCACTTTTCGCACTTGTGTTTGTGTTGAAAAACCACTTTTCGCACTTGTGTTAGTGTTGAAAAACCACTTTTCGCACTTGTGTTGGTGAAGGAAACCACTTTTGCACTTGTATTAGTGTGGAAAAACCACTTTTCGCACTTGTGTTAGTATTGAAAAACCACTTTTCGCACTTGTGTTAGTGTTGAAAAACCACTTTTCGCACTTGTGTTGGTGTAGGAAACTACTTTTCGCACTTGTGTTGGTGCAGGAAACCACTTTTTGCACTTGTATTAGTGTGGAAAAACACTTTTTGCACTTGTGATAGTGTTGAAAAACCACTTTTCGCACTTGTGTTGGTGCAGGAAACCACTTTTGCACTTGTATTAGTGTGGAAAAACCACTTTTCGCACTTGTGTTATTGTTGAAAAACCACTTTTCGCACTTGTGTTAGTGTGAAAAACCACTTTTCGCACTTGTGTTGGTGCAGGAAACCACTTTTGCACTTGTATTAGTGTGGAAAAAACACTTTTTGCACTTGTGATAGTGTTGAAAAACCACTTTTCGCACTTGTGTTAGTGTTGAAAAACCACTTTTTCGCACTTGTGTTGGTGCAGGAAACCACTTTTGCACTTGTATTAGTGTGGAAAAACCACTTTTCGCACTTGTGTTAGTGTTGAAAAACCACTTTTCGCACTTGTGTTAGTGTTGAAAAACCACTTTTCGCACTTGTGTTAGTGTGGAAAAACCACTTTTCGCACTTGTGTTAGTGTTGAAAAACCACTTTTCGCACTTGTGTTGGTGCAGGAAACCACTTTTGCACTTGTATTAGTGTGGAAAAACCACTTTTCGCACTTGTGTTAGTGTTGAAAAACCACTTTTCGCACTTGTGTTAGTGTTGAAAAAACCACTTTTCGCACTTGTGTTGGTGCAGGAAACCACTTTTGCACTTGTATTAGTGTGGAAAAAACACTTTTTGCACTTGTGATAGTGTTGAAAAACCACTTTTCGCACTTGTGTTAGTGTTGAAAAACCACTTTTCGCACTTGTGTTGGTGCAGGAAACCACTTTTGCACTTGTATTAGTGTGGAAAAACCACTTTTCGCACTTGTGTGAGTGTTGAAAAACCACTTTTCGCACTTGTGTTAGTGTTGAAAAAACCACTTTTCGCACTTGTGTTGGTGAAGGAAACCACTTTTGCACTTGTATTAGTGTGGAAAAACCACTTTTCGCACTTGTGTTAGTATTGAAAAACCACTTTTCGCACTTGTGTTAGTGTTGAAAAACCACTTTTCGCACTTGTGTTAGTGTTGAAAAACCACGTTTCGCACTTGTGTTAGCGTTGAAAAACCACTTTTCGCACTTGTGTTGGTGCAGGAAACCACTTTTGCACTTGTATTAGTGTGGAAAAAACACTTTTCGCACTTGTGTTAGTGTTGAAAAACCACTTTTCGCACTTGTGTTAGTGTTGAAATACCACTTTTTGCACTTGTGTTAGTGTTGAAAAACCACTTTTCGCACTTGTTTTGGTGCAGGAAACCACTTTTGCACTTGTATTAGTGTGGAAAAACCACTTTTCCACACTTGTGTTAGT
Organism: Myxine glutinosa; assembly: GCF_964187855.1. NCBI lineage: Eukaryota > Metazoa > Chordata > Myxini > Myxiniformes > Myxinidae > Myxine > Myxine glutinosa. Next base: position 120,841 of record NW_027617346.1, read on the forward strand.
GTTGAAAAACCACTTTTCGCACTTGTGTTGGTGCAGGAAACCACTTTTGCACTTGTATTAGTGTGGAAAAAACACTTTTTGCACTTGTGATAGTGTTGAAAAACCACTTTTCGCACATGTGTTAGTGTTGAAAAACCACTTTTCGCACTTGTGTTGGTGGAGGAAACCACTTTTGCACTTGTATTAGTGTGGAAAAAACCACTTTTCTCACTTGTGTTAGTGTTGAAAAACCACTTTTCGCACTTGTGTTAGTGTTGAAAAACCACTTTTCGCACGTGTGTTGGTGGAGGAAACCACTTTTGCACTTGTATTAGTGTGGAAAAACCACTTTTCTCACTTGTGTTAGTGTTGAAAAACCACTTTTCGCACTTGTGTTAGTGTTGAAATACCACTTTTCGCACTTGTGTTAGTGTTGAAAAACCACTTTTCGCACTTGTGTTGGTGCAGGAAACCACTTTTGCACTTGTATTAGTGTGGAAAAAACACTTTTTGCACTTGTGATAGTGTTGAAAAACCACTTTTCGCATTTGTGTTGGTGCAGGAAACCACTTTTGCACTTGTATTAGTGTGGAAAAACCACTTTTCGCACTTGTGTTATTGTTGAAAACCCACTTTTCGCACTTGTGTTAGCGTTAAAAACCCACTTTTCGCACTTGTGTTAGTGTTGAAAAACCACTTTTCCCACTTGTGTTGGTGCAGGAAACCACTTTTGCACTTGTATCAGTGTGGAAAAAACACTTTTCGCACTTGTGTTAGTGTTGAAAAACCACTTTTCGCACTTGTGTTAGTGTTGAAAAACCACTTTTCGCACTTGTGTTGGTGCAGGAAACCACTTTTGCACTTGTATTAGTGTGGAAAAAAACACTTTTTGCACTTGTGATAGTGTTGAAAAACTACTTTTCGCACTTGTGTTAGTGTTGAAAAACCACTTTTCGCACTTGTGTTGGTGCAGGAAACCACTTTTGCTCTTGTATTAGTGTGGAAAAACCACTTTTTGCACTTGTGATAGTGTTGAAAACCCACTTTTCGCACTTGTGTTAGTGTTGAAAAACTACTTTTCGCATTTGTGTTAGTGTTGAAAAACCACTTTTCGCACTTGTGTTGGTGCAGGGAAACCACTTTTGCACTTGTATTAGTGTGGAAAAACCACTTTTCGCACTTGTGTTAGTGTTGAAAAACCACTTTTCGCACTTGTGTTAGTGTTGAAAAACCACTTTTCGCACTTGTGTTGGTGCAGGAAACCACTTTTGCTCTTGTATTAGTGTGGAAAAACCACTTTTTGCACTTGTGATAGTGTTGAAAACCCACTTTTCGCACTTGTGTTAGTGTTGAAAAACTACTTTTCGCATTTGTGTTAGTGTTGAAAAACCACTTTTCGCACTTGTGTTGGTGCAGGAAACCACTTTTGCACTTGTATTAGTGTGGAAAAACCACTTTTCGCACTTGTGTTAGTGTTGAAAAACCACTTTTCGCACTTGTGTTAGTGTTGAAAAACCACTTTTCGCACTTGTGTTGGTGCAGGAAACCACTTTTGCACTTGTATTAGTGTGGAAAAAACCACTTTTCGCACTTATGTTAGTGTTGAAAAACCACTTTTCGCACTTGTGTTAGTGTTGAAAAACCACTTTTCGCACTTGTGTTGGTGAAGGAAACCACTTTTGCACTTGTATTAGTGTGGAAAAAACCACTTTTCGCACTTGTGTTAGTATTGAAAAACCACTTTTCGCACTTGTGTTAGTGTTGAAAAACCACTTTTCGCACTTGTGTTGGTGCAGGAAACTACTTTTCGCACTTGTGTTGGTGCAGGAAACCACTTTTTGCACTTGTATTAGTGTGGAAAAACACTTTTTGCACTTGTGATAGTGTTGAAAAACCACTTTTCGCACTTGTGTTGGTGCAGGAAACCACTTTTGCACTTGTATTAGTGTGGAAAAACCACTTTTCGCACTTGTGTTAGTGTTGAAAAACCACTTTTCGCACTTGTTTTAGTGTTGAAAAACCACTTTTCGCACTTGTGTTGGTGCAGGAAACCACTTTTGCACTTGTATTAGTGTGGAAAAACCACTTTTCGCACTTGTGTTAGTGTTGAAAAACCACTTTTCGCACTTGTTTTAGTGTTGAAAACCACTTTTCGCACTTGTGTTGGTGAAGGAAACCACTTTTGCACTTGTATTAGTGTGGCAAAACCACTTTTCGCACTTGGGTTAGTATTGAAAAACCACTTTTCGCACTTGTGTTAGTGTTGAAAAACCACTTTTTGCACTTGTGTTAGTGTTGAAAAACCACGTTTCGCACTTGTGTTAGTGTTGAAAAACCACTTTCCGCACTTGTGTTGGTGCAGGAAACCACTTTTGCACTTGTATTAGTGTGGAAAAAACACTTTTCGCACTTGTGTTAGTGTTGAAAAACCACTTTTCGCACTTGTGTTAGTGTTGAAATACCACTTTTTGCAATTGTGTTAGTGTTGAAAAACCACTTTTCGCACTTGTGTTGGTGCAGGAAACCACTTTTGCACTTGTATTAGTGTGGAAAAAACACTTTTTGCACTTGTGATAGTGTTGAAAAACCACTTTTCGCACTTGTGTTAGTGTTGAAAAACCACTTTTCGCACTTGTGTTGGTGCAGGAAACCACTTTTGCACTTGTATTAGTGTGGAAAAACCACTTTTCGCACTTGTGTTAGTGTTGAAAAACCACTTTTCGCACTTGTGTTAGTGTTGAAAAACCACTTTTCGCACTTGTGTTAGTGTGGAAAAACCACTTTTCGCACTTGTGTTAGTGTTGAAAAACCACTTTTCGCACTTGTGTTGGTGCAGGAAACCACTTTTGCACTTGTATTAGTGTGGAAAAACCACTTTTCGCACTTGTGTTAGTGTTGAAAAACCACTTTTCGCACTTGTGTTAGTGTTGAAAAACCACTTTTCGCACTTGTGTTGGTGCAGGAAACCACTTTTGCACTTGTATTAGTGTGGAAAAAACACTTTTTGCACTTGTGATAGTGTTGAAAAACCACTTTTCGCACTTGTGTTAGTGTTGAAAAACCACTTTTCGCACTTGTGTTGGTGCAGGAAACCACTTTTGCACTTGTATTAGTGTGGAAAAACCACTTTTCGCACTTGTGTGAGTGTTGAAAAACCACTTTTCGCACTTGTGTTAGTGTTGAAAAACCACTTTTCGCACTTGTGTTGGTGAAGGAAACCACTTTTGCACTTGTATTAGTGTGGAAAAACCACTTTTCGCACTTGTGTTAGTATTGAAAAACCACTTTTCGCACTTGTGTTAGTGTTGAAAAACCACTTTTCGCACTTGTGTTAGTGTTGAAAAACCACGTTTCGCACTTGTGTTAGTGTTGAAAAACCACTTTTCGCACTTGTGTTGGTGCAGGAAACCACTTTTGCACTTGTATTAGTGTGGAAAAAACACTTTTCGCACTTGTGTTAGTGTTGAAAAACCACTTTTCGCACTTGTGTTAGCGTTGAAAAACCACTTTTCGCACTTGTGTTGGTGCAGGAAACCACTTTTGCACTTGTATTAATGTGGAAAAAACACTTTTCGCACTTGTGTTAGTGTTGAAAAACCACTTTTCGCACTTGTGTTAGTGTTGAAATACCACTTTTTGCACTTGTGTTAGTGTTGAAAAACCACTTTTCGCACTTGTTTTGGTGCAGGAAACCACTTTTGCACTTGTATTAGTGTGGAAAAACCACTTTTCACACTTGTGTTAGTGTTGAAAAACCACTTTTCGCACTTGTGTTGGTGCAGGAAACCACTTTTGCACTTGTATTAGTGTGGAAAAAACACTTTTTGCACTTGTGATAGTGTTGAAAAACCACTTTTCGCACATGTGTTAGTGTTGAAAAACCACTTTTCGCACTTGTGTTGGTGGAGGAAACCACTTTTGCACTTGTATTAGTGTGGAAAAACCACTTTTCTCACTTGTGTTAGTGTTGAAAAACCACTTTTCGCACTTGTGTTAGTGTTGAAAAACCACTTTTCGCACGTGTGTTGGTGGAGGAAACCACTTTTGCACTTGTATTAGTGTGGAAAAACCACTTTTCTCACTTGTGTTAGTGTTGAAAAACCACTTTTCGCACTTGTGTTAGTGTTGAAATACCACTTTTCGCACTTGTGTTAGTGTTGAAAAACCACTTTTCGCACTTGTGTTGGTGCAGGAAACCACTTTTGCACTTGTATTAGTGTGGAAAAAACACTTTTTGCACTTGTGATAGTGTTGAAAAACCACTTTTCGCACTTGTGTTGGTGCAGGAAACCACTTTTGCACTTGTATTAGTGTGGAAA